>NW_023366970.1:132500-190448 GCF_902167145.1 Zea mays | reverse complement strand
GCAGTTTATACCACCAGAAAGAGAAAAAAAAGATTCTAAGGAATCAAAAAAAAAGGAAAAATTGGGTTTATGTTCAACGGAAAAAATTTCTCAAAAGCAAGGAAAAGTATTTTGTTTCGGTTCGACCTGCAGTCGCATATGAAATGGACGAAGGGATAAATTTAGCAACACTTTTCCCGCAGGATCTCCTGCAAGAAGAGGATAATCTCCAACTTCGACTTGTCAATTTTATTTCTCATGAAAATAGCAAGTTAACTCAAAGAATTTATCACACGAATAGTCAATTCGTTCGAACTTGCTTAGTAGTGAATTGGGAACAAGAAGAAAAAGAGGGAGCTCGTGCTTCTCTTGTTGAGGTAAAAACAAATGATCTAATTCGCGATTTCCTAAGAATTGAGTTAGTCAAGTCTACTATTTTGTATACACGAAGAAGGTATGATAGGACAAGTGTAGGATTGATTCCCAATAATAGGTTAGATCGCAACAATACCAATTCCTTTTATTCCAAGGCGAAGATTCAATCACTTAGCCAACATCAAGAAGTTATTGGCACCTTGTTGAATCGAAATAAAGAATATCCATCTTTGATGATTTTGTTGGCATCCAACTGTTCTCGAATTGGTTTATTCAAGAATTCTAAATATCCCAATGCGGTAAAAGAATCGAATCCTAGAATTCCTATTCGAGATATTTTTGGGCTCTTAGGCGTTATTGTACCTAGTATATCGAATTTTTCTTCATCTTACTATTTATTAACGCATAATCAGATCTTGTTAAAAAAATACTTGTTCCTTGACAATTTGAAACAAACCTTACAAGTACTTCAAGGACTTAAATACTCTTTAATAGACGAAAATAAAAGGATTTCGAATTTTGACAGTAACATCATGTTGGAGCCATTCCATTTGAATTGGCACTTTCTCCATCATGACTCATGGGAAGAGACATTGGCAATAATTCACCTTGGACAATTTATTTGTGAAAATTTATGTCTATTTAAATTACACATAAAAAAATCTGGTCAAATTTTCATTGTTAATATGGACTCCTTTGTTCTAAGAGCAGCTAAGCCTTATTTGGCCACTATAGGAGCAACTGTTCATGGTCATTATGGAAAAATCCTTTACAAAGGAGATAGGTTAGTTACGTTTATATATGAAAAATCGAGATCCAGTGATATAACGCAAGGTCTTCCAAAAGTAGAACAAATCTTCGAAGCGCGTTCAATTGATTCACTATCGCCGAATCTCGAAAGGAGAATTGAGGATTGGAATGAACGTATACCAAGAATTCTTGGGGTTCCCTGGGGATTCTTGATTGGAGCTGAGCTAACCATAGCCCAAAGTCGTATCTCTTTGGTTAATAAGATCCAAAAGGTTTATCGATCCCAAGGGGTACAGATCCATAATAGACATATAGAGATTATTATACGCCAAGTAACATCAAAAGTAAGGGTTTCCGAAGATGGAATGTCTAATGTTTTTTTACCTGGGGAATTAATAGGACTATTGCGAGCGGAACGAGCAGGGCGGGCTTTAGATGAATCGATCTATTATCGGGCAATCTTATTGGGAATAACAAGGGCTTCCCTGAATACCCAAAGTTTCATATCTGAAGCAAGTTTTCAAGAAACTGCTCGAGTTTTAGCAAAAGCTGCCCTACGAGGTCGTATTGATTGGTTGAAAGGTCTGAAAGAAAACGTAGTTCTGGGGGGGATTATACCTGTTGGTACCGGATTCCAAAAATTTGTGCATCGTTCCCCACAAGACAAGAACCTTTATTTAGAAATTCAAAAAAAAAATCTATTCGCGTCGGAAATGAGAGATATTTTGTTTCTCCATACAGAATTAGTTTCTTCTGATTCTGACGTAACAAACAATTTCTATGAAACATCAGAGACCCCGTTTACCCCTATTTATACGATTTAAGTATACATAAAGCAATTTTTTTTACTTTAATTTAAACTATACTTTTGACCTTAGAATGCTAACAGGTCTGATTTTCGATTTTGTACTTAAATTTAAATTGTATTTTAATAAGTAAAAGAAGTCAGTTAATTCATTAAGGCTATGTTTATACCGTGTATCAATGGTCAAGAAGGTTCCATTGGAACAATTATTATTTATTTCAAGCTATTTCGGCTCTTTCTTAATCTTCAAAAAGAAATGAATTCCGTAATGGTAACACGAAAAAAGAAAAAAAAAGGAAGTGTGGAAAAAATGACAAGAAGATATTGGAACATCAATTTGAAAGAGATGATAGAAGCGGGAGTTCATTTTGGTCATGGTATTAAGAAATGGAATCCCAAAATGGCCCCTTACATCTCGGCAAAGCGTAAAGGTACTCATATTACAAATCTTGCTAGAACAGCTCGTTTTTTATCAGAAGCTTGTGATTTAGTTTTTGATGCAGCAAGTCAGGGAAAAAGCTTCTTAATTGTTGGTACCAAAAAAAGAGCAGCGGATTTAGTAGCATCAGCTGCAATAAGGTCTCGTTGTCATTATGTTAATAAAAAGTGGTTCAGCGGTATGTTAACGAATTGGTCGATTACCAAAACTAGACTTTCTCAATTTAGAGACTTAAGAGCAGAAGAAAAAATGGGAAAATTCCACCATCTCCCAAAAAGAGATGCGGCAATCTTAAAGAGAAAATTATCTACCTTGCAAAGATATCTCGGCGGGATCAAATATATGACGAGGTTGCCTGACATTGTGATCGTCCTTGATCAGCAAAAAGAGTATATAGCTCTTCAGGAATGTGCCATTTTGGGGATTCCTACTATTTCTTTAGTCGATACAAATTGTGACCCAGATCTTGCGAATATATCGATTCCTGCCAACGATGACACTATGACTTCAATTCGATTAATTCTTAACAAATTAGTATTTGCAATTTCTGAGGGCCGTTCTCTCTATATAAGAAATCGTTGATTAAGAAGAATAGTGAATTCTTGAGCAACTGCGTAGATTTATAGGATTAATTACTATTCTTTTTTGTTTTGCATAGATAAAAGAAGGGAAATATTGATATATATTAGAGGGTATTGATATATATTATGATCTGATGTGATTTCTTGGTATATTAAATATAAGATTAATACTTCAAGTTGCTGAGTTGAGAAAGAGATGCTTGAATCAAAAGAATTCCTTTTTTGAAGTTCAATTTTTATCAGAGGACAATATGAATATTACACCATGTTCCATTAAAACACTCAAGGGGTTATATGATATATCGGGTGTAGAAGTAGGGCAACACTTCTATTGGCAAATAGGAGGTTTCCAAATTCATGCCCAAGTACTCATCACTTCTTGGGTCGTAATTACTATTTTGCTAGGTTCAGTTATCATAGCTGTTCGGAATCCACAAACCATCCCGACCGATGGTCAGAATTTCTTCGAATATGTCCTTGAGTTTATTCGAGACTTGAGCAAAACTCAGATTGGAGAAGAATATGGTCCCTGGGTTCCCTTTATTGGAACTATGTTCCTTTTTATTTTTGTTTCGAATTGGTCAGGTGCTCTTTTACCTTGGAAAATTATAGAGTTACCCCATGGGGAATTAGCAGCGCCCACGAATGATATAAATACTACTGTTGCTTTAGCTTTACTAACATCAGCGGCATATTTTTATGCGGGTCTTAGCAAAAAAGGATTGAGTTATTTCGAAAAATATATTAAACCAACCCCAATCCTTTTACCTATTAACATCCTAGAAGATTTCACAAAACCATTATCACTTAGTTTTCGACTTTTCGGAAATATATTGGCGGATGAATTAGTCGTTGTTGTTCTTGTTTCTTTAGTCCCCTTAGTAGTCCCTATACCGGTCATGTTTCTTGGATTATTTACAAGCGGTATTCAAGCTCTTATTTTTGCAACGTTAGCCGCAGCCTATATAGGTGAATCCATGGAAGGTCATCATTGAATTAACTAGTTTTTGAAATAGTCTTTCTTTTTTTAGCTTAGCCCAATTCATGCATGATTCCGGATAATCCTCTTAGTTGGAAAACTAAATAGTTCGAAAGGCGTATGAATATACAACCTAGAGTTGTAGGAGAGAGAATAGACTATATTATGGAAGAGGTAAAGTATATATGCATTCAGGGGGGCCAAGTCAGGTTAGATCTATATCTTTAATGCCTATAAGACAGTCATCTTTTGTGTGGCTTTCTAAAGAATGATTTTAGAATCGGATTCAATAGAAAATGAGAAAATAGGCAAACAAAATAGAAGAAACAAATGTATATGGGATTTTTTTTTCCTAAGTTAGATTCATTATCTAATCCGATATATAGAATTCCCTTCTATATGGAACTGGATTCCATATCTAGTTCTATGCAGCATATTGTTATCAATTGTATATCTTGATTTGATTCCTATTGGATTTGGATTAGTTCGATTTCAATAGGGGTTCTTCCTGTATTTCGTCTTTTATTATGTTAGATGAAGGGGAAAAAATGGGAACTCAAAGATATCGAAGAGTAAAAAAAAGGATGGAATAAAAGAGTGATTGGTTGAAAAGAAAGAGAAATAGAATAATGAGAATCATATGGATTTACACAAACCTCTAATGATTAGAAACTAAAAACGAGATCTCGAAGTAATTCGAACGATTTCGATTATCATTTATTTGTACTTATTAGTTACTTCTACCCGATAGAGCTTAGAAGTTGGAAGTAATAATTTCTTGGTTGATTGTATCCTTAACCATTTCTTTTTTTTTGACACGAGGAACTCATCATGAATCCACTAATTGCTGCTGCTTCCGTTATTGCTGCTGGATTGGCCGTAGGGCTTGCTTCTATTGGGCCCGGAGTTGGTCAAGGTACTGCTGCAGGACAAGCTGTAGAAGGTATTGCGAGACAGCCAGAAGCAGAAGGTAAAATAAGAGGTACTTTATTGCTTAGTCTAGCTTTTATGGAAGCTTTAACAATTTATGGACTGGTTGTGGCACTAGCGCTTTTATTTGCGAACCCTTTTGTTTAATCCTAAAAAAGAAAATGAGTCCTTTAGATTAGATACTTTTTTCTTTTTTTAGTACATTGGCATTTGCTTATGTAATTCTAAGTATATCAATACTTTACTTTACTCCTATTTATTATATTATTTCTTTTTTATATTATTCCGGAAATTTTGTATTTATCGGGACAGACAATACCCTAGGAACCCCAAGAAGGGCTGATTTGAGCATGATCAATTTAGAGGATATGCTCGCCCTCTTCCTTCCCGTCCTTAGTTTAGGACAGTGGAAAGTATTTTTCCTTTTATTTTAGGAATTTTGGGAACATTTCAACAAAGGAGATCTTTCACAGGTCAAACGAGACCTAAGACTTAATCTAAAAGAAATTATTAGATTGAATCTATTTGCATTAAAAAAACCGATCAAAAAAGGACGAGCGAAGTAAGTAATCGAAAAACTTTCTTCTTTGTTCGTCCTATCTATAAGAGGAGAGCATATGAAAAATGTAACCCATTCTTTTGTTTTTTTAGCTCACTGGCCATTCGCTGGGAGTTTCGGGCTTAATACCGATATTTTAGCAACAAATCTAATAAATCTAACTGTAGTGGTTGGTGTATTGATTTTTTTTGGAAAGGGAGTGTGTGCGAGTTGTCTATTTCAAGAATAGATTGGATCTATCCGGCTGCACTTTAGAATATTTTTAGTATTTTTTTTAAAAAGAAAAGGTGCACGATCTCGACGAATTACTTCTGAATAACTTCAGAAATCATATGGAAGAACCATAGCATTTCGCGATTCATTGGTAAATTTACTTTGATTCTCTATAGACCAATAATGTGAGACCATTAACACGGTTAAAGCTAAACTGCTTGAAGTCCGGGCAAAAAGGGGTACTCTTTCTACAACTACATTAGTATTAGTCTCGAAATGCTTTAAACGGGAAATAGCTAGTGTAGAATTTATCTGATATAGAACACTCATATCGATAAAATAGTTTGAACTATTTACTAGAAGGGCACGCAGCCCTTTTTCCAATGCCAAATCGACGACCTATGTATAAAAAAAAGAGAAATTTTTTGGATTTGAAGAAAAAATAAAAGGAATTCTATCAATTTTTATTTTCCATTTATTTAGTTAGTTTTTCTTAATGAAATTGAAATTATTAACTAACAGAGCAAACACAAATAAAGAAACAACTTTGCTGACCATGATAGATTTTTATCTAGTTGGAAGAGTCCTCTTAATATTCATCTAGTCTTATATAAGTTTGGGTATATAGAAATACAAACAGAAAAGAGAGGATAGAGGATAGGCTCATTACATAAAAAAAAGATATGGAAATAGCCATAATACATAACAAAAAAGAAAAAAAGGAGCGGGAGAGCCAAATGAATCGAAAGATTCATGTTTGGTTCGGGAAGAGATCATAAAAATTGTAAACTTAATAGCAAGATAATCTACTTTCATTAAAAGATTTATTAGATAATCGAAAACAGAGGATTTTAAGTACTATTCGAAATTCGGAAGAATTGCGTAAAGGGACCCTTGAACAACTCGAAAAAGCTCGTATTCGATTACAGAAAGTCGAACTGGAAGCAGATGAGTATCGAATGAATGGATACTCTGAAATAGAACGAGAAAAAGAAAATTTGATTAATGCTACTTCTATTAGTTTGGAACAATTAGAAAAGTCTAAAAACGAAACCCTTTATTTTGAAAAACAAAGGGCGATGAATCAGGTCCGACAACGGGTTTTCCAACAAGCTGTACAAGGAGCTCTAGGAACTCTGAATAGTTGTTTGAATACCGAGTTACATTTCCGTACGATTCGTGCTAATATTGGCATTCTCGGGGCCATAGAATGGAAGAGATAATTCAATTTATTAGGTTTTGAACTTCTACTTTTGTTTAGAATTTAGGCATTATTTTTCCCTTGCTTCCAAAAAAAAAAAAATTAAAGAAACACTAATGGCAACCCTTCGAGTCGACGAAATTAATAAAATTCTCCGCGAACGTATTGAACAATATAATAGGAAAGTAGGGATTGAGAATATCGGTCGCGTAGTGCAAGTGGGGGATGGGATTGCTCGTATTATAGGTCTTGGTGAAATAATGTCAGGTGAATTAGTCGAATTTGCAGAAGGGACGAGAGGTATTGCTCTGAATTTGGAATCTAAAAATGTTGGGATTGTATTAATGGGCGATGGGTTGATGATACAAGAGGGAAGTTTTGTAAAAGCAACAGGAAGAATTGCTCAGATACCCGTGAGCGAGGCTTACTTGGGTCGTGTTATAAATGCTCTCGCTAAACCTATTGATGGGAGAGGCGAAATTGTCGCTTCAGAATCTCGCTTAATTGAATCTCCTGCTCCGGGTATAATTTCTAGGCGTTCCGTATATGAACCCCTTCAAACAGGGCTTATTGCTATCGATTCGATGATCCCCATAGGGCGCGGTCAGCGAGAGTTAATTATTGGGGACAGACAGACTGGCAAAACAGCAGTAGCCACAGATACAATTCTCAATCAAAAAGGTCAAGATGTAATATGTGTTTATGTAGCTATCGGTCAAAGAGCATCCTCCGTGGCTCAAGTAGTAACTACTTTCCACGAAGAGGGGGCCATGGAATACACTATTGTAGTAGCTGAAATGGCGGATTCACCCGCTACATTACAATATCTCGCTCCTTATACGGGAGCAGCCCTGGCTGAGTATTTTATGTACCGCGAACGGCATACCTTAATAATTTATGATGATCTCTCCAAACAGGCACAAGCTTATCGCCAAATGTCCCTTCTATTAAGAAGACCTCCCGGCCGCGAAGCTTATCCAGGGGATGTTTTTTATTTGCATTCACGCCTTTTAGAAAGAGCCGCTAAATTAAATTCTCTTTTAGGCGAAGGGAGTATGACCGCTTTACCAATAGTGGAGACTCAATCTGGAGACGTTTCCGCCTATATTCCTACTAATGTAATTTCAATTACAGATGGACAAATATTCTTATCCGCGGATCTATTCAATGCCGGAATTCGACCTGCTATTAATGTGGGTATTTCAGTTTCCAGAGTAGGATCCGCAGCTCAAATTAAAGCCATGAAACAAGTAGCTGGCAAATCAAAATTGGAACTAGCTCAATTCGCAGAATTACAAGCCTTTGCACAATTCGCCTCCGCTCTGGATAAAACAAGTCAGAATCAATTGGCAAGGGGTCGACGATTACGGGAATTGCTTAAACAATCCCAATCAAACCCTCTCCCAGTGGAAGAGCAGGTAGCTACTATTTATACCGGAACGAGAGGATATCTTGATTCGTTAGAAATTGAACAGGTAAAGAAATTTCTGGATGAGTTACGTAAACACCTAAAAGATACTAAACCTCAATTCCAAGAAATTATATCTTCTAGTAAGACATTCACCGAGCAAGCAGAAACCCTTTTGAAGGAAGCTATTCAGGAACAGCTTGAACGGTTTTCCCTTCAGGAACAAACATAAATATAGCATGTCTACTCTTATTAGTATAACTCGTGTTAGTAGAAGAGGAATCAAAGATTTTTCATTTGAATCATGCAAAATTTTTTTTCGTTTTTAGTATAGTTATTTAAAGAATAGATAGAAAAAAGATTGCGTCCAATAGGATTTGAACCTATACCAAAGGTTTAGAAGACCTCTGTCCTATCCATTAGACAATGGACGCTTCTCTTTCTTATTTTATTCTTTCTTTTTTATTTCAGAGAAATAATAAAAAACTGTTAGACCGAAACTCTTTTAGGAAAGAAAAACAAATCCATATACCATATACAAATGGATGATACATATATCATAAAGAAGGAATATGGAGCAGGTAGTCAGTATCGAACCCGTAACCCCAAGGTTATGAGCTTTGTGAGCTACCAAACTGCTCCACCTTCTTAGCGGGAAACTAGTGGGTTGGATAGGCCCCTCTACCATATCTATACAAATAGAATAGTCCATTTATACAGAATGGTAAAGAGGGCTCTTCTACGATCATCAATTCGAGAAAACCATACAAATATGAAAGAAAGGGTATTTTATCCTTACCAACTGGATCTTGTTGCACCCGGTAACAAACATGCATAAACCATTTCTCGAAGTATGTGTCCGGATAGCCCAAAGTCTCGATAGTTAGCTCTAGGTCTTCCGGTTAAAAAACAACGTCGATGAAGGCGTGTAGGTGCACTATTACGTGGTAGGGATTGCAATTTTTCTTGCATTTTTGTTTTTTCGCTCAAACTCAAAGGGGAAACTTTGCTTCTTATCTTTTTTTTTGAGGATCGACGAATCAAATGATATTTTTGTTCTAATTTCTGCCGCTTCTTCTCCCTCTGAATCAAACTTTTTTTTGCCATAATGTGCCGTTCCTATTATTACCAAGTATATGGTTCTAATCCTAGATAGAAAAATAAATAGCAAAAATCTAAAAAGGCGGATCCTCCCTCTCCATCAAGAGTAATGAACTGGGTTCTGATACAGTACAAAAAAAAATAACTAAATTAACCAAACTTGCCTGATGTTGAGGCAATCAAGAAAGCTGCATAAGTGAATATATAACCCACGGAAAAGTGGGCTAATCCGACCAATCTTGCTTGCACAATGGAAAGAGCCACGGGCTTATCTCTCCAGCGAATTAAATTAGCCAAAGGTGTCCGTTCATGAGCCCATGCTAAAGTCTCAATTAATTCCTGCCAATATCCACGCCAGGAAATTAAGAACATAAATCCTGTAGCCCAAACAAGATGTCCAAATAAGAACATCCAAGCCCATACTGATAAACTATTCATCCCAAAAGGATTATATCCATTAATAAGTTGTGAAGAGTTTAACCATAGGTAATCTCTTAACCATCCCATCAAATAAGTGGAGGATTCATTAAATTGTGAAACGTTGCCCTGCCATAATGTAATGTGTTTCCAATGCCAATAAAAAGTAACCCATCCAATGGTATTTAACATCCAGAAAACTGCCAAATAAAACGCGTCCCAAGCAGAAATATCACAAGTACCGCCGCGCCCTGGGCCGTCGCAAGGAAAACTATACCCGAAATCCTTTTTATCCGGCATTAATTTGGAACCGCGTGCATCTAAAGCACCCTTTACTAAAATCAATGTAGTTGTATGCAAACCTAGAGCAATAGCATGATGAACCAAGAAATCCCCAGGTCCTATTGTTAAGAAAAGCGAATTACTATTCTCATTAACAGCATTCAACCATCCGGGCAACCATATGTTTCGACCTGCATTGAAAGCGGGGCCATTCGTTGAAGATAAGAGTATATCGAACCCATATGTCGTCTTACCATGAGCAGATTGTATCCATTGGGCAAATATAGGTTCAATCAAGATTTGCTTTTCTGGAGTACCAAAAGCAAGCATAACGTCGTTATGAACATAAAGGCCCAAGGTATGGAATCCTAGGAAGAGGCTAGCCCAACTTAAATGAGATATGATAGCTTCCTTATGGTCTAACATTCTTGCCAATACATTATCTTCATTCTGTTCCGGATTGTAATCCCTAATGAAAAAAATAGCTCCATGAGCAAAAGCCCCTGTCATGATGAACCCTGCAATGTATTGGTGATGAGTATATAAAGCAGCTTGAGTAGTAAAGTCTTGTGCTATGAATGCATAAGCAGGTAAAGAGTACATATGTTGAGCTACTAAGGAAGTAATAACCCCTAAGGAAGCTAGAGCAAGGCCTAATTGAAAATGAATCGAATTATTGATTGTATCATAAAGGCCTTTATGCCCACGTCCTAATCGACCCCCCGGAGGAGTATGTGCTTCTAAAAGATCTTTGATACTGTGCCCAATTCCGAAGTTAGTTCGATACATATGACCGGCAATGAGAAAAATAAATGCAATAGCTAAATGATGATGAGCAATATCGGTCAGCCACAAACTTTGTGTTTGTGGATGGAATCCCCCAAGAAGGGTCAGAATGGCAGTTCCCGCTCCTTGAGTGGTACCAAATAAATGATTACTCGAATCAGGATTTTGGGCATAAAGATTCCACTGACCCGTCAGAAGGGGACCCAACCCCTGGGGATAGGGTAATACATCTAAGAAATTATTCCATCGAACGTACTCCCCCCTGGATCCGGGAATAGCAACATGAACTAAATGTCCTGTCCAAGCCAAAGAACTTACTCCGAAAAGTCCTGACAAATGATGATTCAGACGAGATTCGGCGTTTTTGAACCACGAAAGGCTTGGCTTCCATTTGGGTTGTAGATGTAACCAACCCCCTATTAAGGATAGCGTAGAAAGAAATAATAGAAAAAGAGCTCCAGTATAAAGATCTTCATTGGTGCGCAATCCAATTGTATACCACCACTGATAAACCCCAGAATAAGCGATATTCACTGGACCGGCAGCACCTCCTCGAGTAAAGGCTTCCACAGCGGGTTGCCCAAAATGAGGATCCCAAATGGCATGAGCAATAGGTCTTACGTGTAAAGGATCCTGTATCCATGATTCAAAATTTCCTTGCCAAGCTACATGAAACAGATTTCCGGACGTCCATAGAAAGATTATTGCTAACTGCCCAAAGTGAGAAGCAAAAATGTTCTGATAAAGACGTTCCTCAGTAATATCATCATGACTTTCGAAATCATGTGCGGTAGCAATACCAAACCAAATACGACGAGTAGTGGGGTCCTGAGCTAAGCCTTGGCTAAACCTGGGAAATCTTAATTCCATAATGCCTTTCAAATCCTCCTAGCCACTATCCTACTGCAATAATTCTCGCTAAGAAGAATGCCCATGTTGTGGCAATTCCACCCAGAAGGTAATGGGTTACTCCTACAGCACGTCCTTGTATAATGCTCAAGGCTCTAGGCTGAGTAGCAGGAGCAACTTTTAATTTGTTATGAGCCCAAACGATAGATTCAATGAGTTCTTGCCAATAACCACGGCCGCTGAATAAAAACATTAAACTGAAAGCCCAGACAAAATGAGCGCCTAAGAAAAAAAGACCATATGCAGATAATGAAGAACCATAAGACTGAATTACTTGGGATGCCTGTGCCCACAAGAAATCTCGAAGCCAACCATTAATCGTAATGGAACTCTGCGCAAAGTTTCCCCCTGTGATATGAGTTACTATCCCTTGATCACTTATAGTACCCCAAACATCCGACTGCATTTTCCAACTGAAATGGAAAATGACTACCGAAATAGAATTGTACATCCAGAATAGACCTAAGAAAACATGATCCCAGGCGGATACTTGACATGTTCCCCCTCGCCCAGGTCCGGTCGCAAGGGAAGCGAAAGCCAAGATTTGCTTTATCAGGTATCAGACGGGAACTGCGAGCAAATAAAACACCTTTCAAAAGTATTAATACAGTCACATGGATGGTAAATGCGTGAATGTGATGGACTAAAAAATCTGCGGTTCCTAATGGAATAGGTAACAAAGCTACTTTGCCGCCTATAGCTACTAACTCGCCGCCTCCCCACGTTAAGCTGGTACTTGTTGTTGCACCAGGAGCTGTTACGCCAGGCGCGCCAGCATGGATATTTTGTATCCATTGAGCAAAGATGGGTTGTAATTGTATGGCGGTATCCGAAAACATATCTTGGGGACGGCCTAAAGCACTCATGGTATCATTATGAATGTACAAGCCAAAACTGTGAAAACCCAGAAATATACATACCCAGTTAAGGTGGGATATGATTGCATCGCGGTGTCTAAGGACGCGATCTAATAGATCGTTGTATCGAGTAGTTGGATCATAGTCTCTTACCATAAAAATGGCTGCATGTGCAGCAGCACCAACTATTAGAAATCCGCCAATCCACATGTGGTGTGTGAACAAGGAAAGTTGTGTACCGTAGTCAGTAGCTAGGTATGGATAGGGGGGCATAGAGTACATATGATGAGCTACAACAATAGTTGTAGAGCCTAGCATAGCTAGGTTAAGAGATAATTGAGCATGCCATGACGTTGTTAGGATTTCATAGAGACCTTTATGGCCTTGTCCTGTAAATGGGCCCTTATGAGCCTCCAAAATATCTTTAAGTCCATGACCAATACCCCAATTGGTCCTATACATATGACCAGCGATCAGGAAAAGAATAGCAATAGCTAAATGATGGTGTGCAATATCGCTCAACCATAGACCACCGGTTATTGGATCTAGTCCTCCGCGAAAACTAAGAAATTCCGCATATTTGGACCAATTCAAGGTGAAAAAAGGGGTTGCTCCTTCGGCAAAACTAGGATAAAGTTGAGCCAAAAGGTCGCGATTCAAGATAAATTCATGAGGAAGTGGTATCTCTTTAGGATCAACCCCAGCGTCGAGAAATTGGTTAATCGGTAAAGATACATGGATTTGGTGTCCCGCCCAAGAAAGAGACCCAAGTCCTAATAATCCCGCTAAGTGGTGATTCAACATGGATTCTACATCTTGGAACCAGGCCAATTTGGGAGCGGCTTTGTGATAATGGAACCAACCGGCAAAAAGCATTAACGATGCAAAAATCAATGCACCAATTGCGGTACAATAGAGTTGTAATTCACTAGTTATTCCGGATGCTCGCCAAATCTGAAAAAAACCAGAGGTTATTTGGATTCCTCGGAAACCCCCGCCTACATCACCATTCAAAATTTCTTGTCCTACTATTGGCCAAACTACCTGAGCACTGGGTCCAATGTGAGTAGGATCGCTTAGCCATGCTTCATAATTGGAAAAACGGGCACCGTGGAAGTACATGCCACTCAACCAAAGAAAGATAATGGAGAGTTGGCCGAAATGAGCACTAAAGACTTTTCGGGAGATCTCCTCCAAATCACCGGTATGACTATCGAAATCGTGAGCATCAGCATGTAGGTTCCAGATCCAAGTGGTAGTATCGGGGCCCTTAGCTATTGTTCTTGAGAAATGCCCGGGTCTGGCCCATTCCTCAAAAGATGTTTTTATAGGATCCCTATCCACAGCAATTTTAACTTCTGGTTCCGACGAACGAATAATCATTAAGTCCTCCTCTTTCCGGACAAGACATACAAAGAGACCCGCCAACTGTCTTTTTATTGAATCTTTTAAAGATAGATATTATGATTAGTCCTTTTCTTTACTATCTACCGTCCTTCTATTTTTTTTTTTTAGTTATTCACTGGAGCAATTATATATTGAAGTCAATCCGAGGCAAGTGTTCGGATCTATTATGACATAAGGATTAGGTGCCTAACGGACATTGGTTATTCTGGAAAATTATTTCCCGACATAACAAAAAAATCTTTTTTTACGTTTTAATTTAAGAAGCTGGTGTATTTTTTTTCTGAGGGTATAAGCCCCTATCTACATCTACTTTCCTTGAGTGAGCATAATATAGATTTTTTGATTCGATTCAAAATTCCAAGATAACTCATTAGAATTATTAATAAGACCGTCCTGATATATTAGGTAGGAATATTTAGATTGCCGATTTTTATGTACTTTATTACTTCTGTTCCAGAGCCTATCCCTATTGTTTATCCTTATGAAATATGATATAAAATTGAAGGTAGAAGAAAGGGATATAATGAAATTCTTGATTTGATTTTCAACCAAACCACCCTTTTTATGAAAATGGAGAGTGGTCTTATTCAAATTCAAAGCGCTTCGTAATCTTTAACCAGTTCTGTGCTTCAATATAATTTCCTGGAGTAAGCGCTATAGCTTGTTTCCAATACTCAGCAGCTTGATCAAACCAAGCTTCCGCAATTTCCGAATCGCCCTGTAGAATGGCCTGTTCTCCTCGGTTGGAATAGGCAGTTCCTTTCCCTAGAACCGTACTTGAGAGTTTCCTACCTCATACGGCTCAGAAATTGCTATCTTAATTTCCCCTATCTTAACTGAATTCGATTTCTCAAAAATCAATCCAATTTCTTCTTGGGTTAAGCAGAAGAAGTTAATTACCTAAGTTTCAAACCCTAATTTTGATCAATAATCAGTTTGATCTTTTCTCCCACCTTCAGAAGAATGAAGCATAGATAGACCTATATCCTTCGTTCGAATTTTCTGAAAGGTAACTATCTCGGTTTCGTTTCTTTCATATATGAAATTTCTATAGAATCCTGGAAAAAGACCTTTTTCCATAAGAAAGAAAAAAGAACTTACTATCTTTGGGATCTGATACTACACCGCTGCTTAATCCCTTAGTGGATCGGCTTTATTACATAAGCGGATTCCTAAATTTTGTCCCATATCGTGGTATAATGAAGCAGTTTTTTTTAGTTGTATCGACCCAGTCGCTCACTAATTGATCTTTACGGTGTTTTCTCTATCAATTTCAGCTTTATCCATAGAATAGTAGTATAGGCTCTACTTTCTTCCTATTTTGATTCTCGTGAAGTGTCCTTCCTTCCTACAGCTGATAGGGTAAAATCGTTGTTTTGACGATCCCTATGTAGAAAGCCCTCTTTTCTAGTATTCACTAGAAAATTTCCTCCTTTCTTTTTTTTCTTCTTTCTATAGTGGAGATAGTCGCACGTAATGACAGATCACGGCCATATTATTAAAAGCTTGCGGTAAGAAGGGGTTTCGTTCTAGCGCCCGGAAATAATATTCCAAAGCCTTTGTATGCTCTCCATTGCTTGTGTGTATAAGGCCTATGTTATATAGTATATAACTTCGATCATAGGGATCAATTTCTAGTCGCGTAGCTTCATAATAATTCTGCAAAGCTTCCGCATAATTTCCTTCGGATTGAGCCAACATCCGTTACGGTCGTTCATTCTATTCAAAAAATCTCCGTTCCAAAACCGTACATGAGGTTTTCATCTCATACGGCTTCTCCCTTCTATACATAGTACTAAGCGAAAAATCTATAGAATAAAAATCGAATTAGTCCCATCTCATTATGGACCGAAGGGGGCTGGTATTTTTCCAAGAAATCTCTAGCCAACCTTCCCCCAAGAGGTTTTTCTTAACACCAATGAATTATATTAATGCTAGAGGAAAACGATAGCTCCAAGAATTTCTTTGTTCTCAACGCCTCCTATTTAGAGGAATTAGCCACTTCAACGACCTTTGATGGTTATAAGGGTATCCAAAGTACAAACCTGATGGTTGTTTGTTATCCCAACCATTCTTCCCAACCCTGATACCAATCAGGAAAGGGCTAATTTCTAACAAAGTTTTTCTCTTGTTGATTCCTATTTCGTGGTGTAGTGCTTTTCTCCCCTATGCTGCCTATTGGTACTAGTAGAGTCGGATTGCCCTGTAATACAGAACCTATCCTGTAGGTGTAACCTTTCGCTCAATACTCAAATCTACAATTGAAGCATCTGAGGCCACATCAATCGAGGATACACGACAGAAGGAATTGTTAGTTCACCTCACCTTCCCCAAGCGCGGGTTTCCTTTACTAATTTTGTTCTCTCTATGCGAACCCTCTCTCTTTCTCGTAAGAATGAGATATAGGTAGGGCTAAAAAAAAAAAGAGTCAAATCGCACCATCTCTATAATAAGTAAATGCCCTTTTTTCCCCGGAGGTTGTCGGAATTATTTGCAATAAAATATTGGCTACAATCGAGGAGGTCTTATCAATGAAATTTCCATTTATACGGGATCTAGGCATAATTCCCAACCCATTCTATATAGAATTCTTTTCATTCTATCACAAAATAACATAAAAACAAAACATTCGATTCTTATAAATCGATCCATATGCTCTAAATGGATAAGAGAGATATGGATTTTCCGCTCAGCTCAAATTGTCTCCTTTTCCTTCTGTTTGGACAAGAAGAGAAGAGATATGAAATATTTGACTAAGACTGGATTTCATTCCACTTTCCTATTTCTCAACAACAACTTCCCTCATCAGCTATTTCGCGTTTTCAAAGTCATTAATTGCCCCATACCCCTTTTATATTTAGATTGTATGGCGTAATGTACCTTATGCAAATGGAATTCTAGGGTTCCTTTATTTTCTTATGGAATAAGAAGAATTCTTCCATTCTCTTTTTATTTTGGTTTTCCCCAAAGAAAAACTTTTCGAGGGAGCAGAATTCCTAGTAAAAAAATACAGGATCCTTCCACTTAGATGAAAAGGAATTTTTCCATCCAATCCAATAGAGCCATGGAATTCCCGAGCCGTTGTGGCTGTACCTGTACTGCAGGAATACGAAAACTCGCTATTCACTCAGTTTATTTTCCATAATAAGATTATGTAGGAGAGATGGCCGAGCGGTTCAAGGCGTAGCATTGGAACTGCTATGTAGACTTTTGTTTACCGAGGGTTCGAATCCCTCTCTTTCCGTTTCTCTTAATTCATCAATGTTAGCGATCACAATGTATCAAATTAAATAACAATTTATTCCAACAATAATACCTTTAATTAATAGAAATTCTCTATAGCAAATTACTGTGGTATGTAAAATACACATCGAGGAAATAACAAAAAAGAAAAAAGTATCCTAGGGTTAATCTATTTCTGCTAGGTGAACGGGAAAATACGAATTAAGAGCCTTAGGTCGATTTAGTTCGGGGAAAGGGGAAGGGGAAAAAAATTCTATGAACCTTTCCTTTTTTCGTTAAGTTCAAGTCTGGCGAGAATAATATTCTACAACTAACAACTCATTTATTTTGAGACCGACCCACTTCCTATCTAGAATTTTTTTTACTAGTCCTTTATATTGCAATGTGTCAACCGTCAAATGCTTTGGTAATTTGCCCGGATCGGATGAAGCAATATAATTTTGAACCAAACGTTTTGATCGTTGGTTATCCTTCGTAGTAATAATATCTCGGGGTTTGCAACGAAAGCTTGGTATATCAACTATACGACCATTAACTAAAATATGTCTATGGTTAACTAATTGTCGGGCCCCAGGAATGGTTGAAGCCATACCCAATCGAAAAAGGATATTATCCAAACGCATTTCAAGTAATTGTAGTAAAACCTGACCTGTGGATCTTTTTGCTTTTCCAGCGATATGTACATATCTAAGTAATTGTCGTTCTGTCAGACCATAATGAAAACGCAATTTCTGTTTTTCTTGAAGACGAATACGATATTGCTCTTTTTTCCCAGAATGGAATTTCTTTTTCTGATTACTTCCGGATTTAGGCGTTTTTCTAGTGAGTCCTGGTAAAGCTCCCAGACGGCGTATTTTTTTTAAACGAGGCCCTCGATAACGGGACATGAAGACTCCTTTTTTATTTTATTGAAATTTCATTTTACACAATAAATTTCGTTCTATTTACATTACAGAATACAGCGAAATTCAAACAGAATTAAACTAAAGGATAAACAGAGTAAAATCTACTAAAGTAACACAAAAAATGGAGTAACACAAAAAATGGAATTTCATCAACATCTGGATTTTTTGTTATATATTATTTATTTTTATGCTTTGTATCTAGCAAAATTGTAAGGTAAAACGACATAATAGACCCTGGATTCCCCATTTTATTCGGAGAAAAAGAGAAATTCTTGTTCATAGAACATCGATAGAAAAAAAAGCCGACTATCGGATTTGAACCGATGACCCTCGCATTACAAATGCGATGCTCTAACCTCTGAGCTAAGTGGGCTTACATAACAGAAATAGTGTAACAAATAAAAATATATATAGGGAATCTGTAAAATGTCAGATCTTAATTATTAATCTTAGTTATTAACTAGTTCTAAATTGGAAGTTCCACTTAGATAGAAAAAAAAAAATACTAGAATTTCATAAAGATAAAGTTAGCTTGATATGCTTAACTAAATGATATTCTTAAATAGGATTATAGAATTTATTGAACTTTCTTTTTATTTCTCTAATTCGCAAATGGATTTTTTTAATAGAATCTATTCCAAATTCTATATTGAATTTGATTTCAGATATTTTCAATTTGATATGGCTCGGAGGAATAATCTAATACATAGAAAAGAAGAAAAAGAAGAATATATATGAATAATATAATAAAGAGAAAATGCCAAGAGATTGGCATTTTCATTTGATCATTATATACATTTTTGAGATATTTTGTTTTTTTATTTGTTAATAATTTAAGGATAAATAGTTCACTAAGGAGAAGATAGAATCATAGCAAATGAAATTTCTAATTCAGTTTAGAAAAAAAGAATGAATATCAAGCGTTATAGTATGATTTGGAATACTCTAAAAAAGGAAGGAGGGAGGCGGGAGAGAGAAAAACTTTTGGATATATTCATTCCGATTGAATTGCAAATATATCAACGATAAAATCAATGCAATTCTGAATTGCAATAAGCGAGCGGGGTGTCTCAAATAGAGATGAGTTGCTAGACTACGTCGAATAATGAATTCAATGATTCAAAAAAAACTAAGAGATGGATTAAATTATACAAGGAATCCTGGTTTCAAAGAAAAGTAAAATGGGGATATGGCGAAATCGGTAGACGCTACGGACTTGATTGTATTGAGCCTTGGTATGGAAACCTGCTAAGTGGTAACTTCCAAATTCAGAGAAACCCTGGAATGAAAAATGGGCAATCCTGAGCCAAATCCCTTTTTTGAAAAACAAGTGGTTCTCAAACTAGAACCCAAAGGAAAAGGATAGGTGCAGAGACTCAATGGAAGCTGTTCTAACGAATCGAAGTAATAACGATTAATCACAGAACCCATATTATAATATAGGTTCTTTATTTTATTTTTAGAATGAAATTAGGAATGATTATGAAATAGAAAATTCATAATTTTTTTTTAGAATTATTGTGAATCTATTCCAATCAAATATTGAGTAATCAAATCCTTCAATTCATTGTTTTCGAGATCTTTTAATTTTTAAAAGTGGATTAATCGGACGAGGATAAAGAGAGAGTCCCATTCTACATGTCAATACTGACAACAATGAAATTTCTAGTAAAAGGAAAATCCGTCGACTTTATAAGTCGTGAGGGTTCAAGTCCCTCTATCCCCAAACCCTCTTTTATTCCCTAACCATAGTTGTTATCCTTTTTTTCTTTTATCAATGGGTTTAAGATTCACTAGCTTTCTCATTCTACTCTTTCACAAAGGAGTGCGACAAGAACTCAATGAATCTTATGCTATTCATTAAATAGATGATTTCTTTTTTATTTCTTTTTTATTTATTAGAGTAGAGTATCGGCAAGGAATCTCGATTATTAATTCGTTTTTTTTAAGTATTATTAAGTAAGCCATCCACAATGCATAGGACTACCCCTCCCCATTTCCTAATTTTGAATGGAATACTTTATTGATTTTTTAGTCCCTTTAATTGACATAGATGCAAATACTTTACTAAGATGATGCACAAGAAAGGGTCAGGATAGCTCAGTTGGTAGAGCAGAGGACTGAAAATCCTCGTGTCACCAGTTCAAATCTGGTTCCTGGCACAGAAAAAAAGGATCTACTGAATAGATATTGATACAAATATTTTGAGATGGATTGGGGTAAATATTTATTAAAAATCTACTTAGTCTTTAGTCTAGAGTAAGTAGATAAATCTCTAGAGTAAGTAGATAAATCTCTAAACACTTCTTTTTCTTTTAAAAAAAGGGTTTAAATCTCTGGTTCTTTATGGTATAGAAAGAGGTGAGATTAGGTGCCCTTTTCTTCATTTTGCATTTCTTATTAATTTTGTATACCGCTATTCCGAAGAATATATTTTTTTTTATTCTTGCTTATCCTACTTTCCCAGTTGTTCTAAGTAATATGCGCGGTACAAAGTTCGTGGTAGGAACTTCTTTGAGTCATTGTATTTTTCTGTTCATACGAAGGAAACAAATATGTGATTTTCCAAATTGGAAAATAGAAATGAAGCCCTTTTTGTTCAGTCTATCTGGACCTTTTTGTATAATAGGAATTAATTAGAATATTATATTCTAAGTATTTCGTTTCGTCTAGGAACAGAACGTCAAAATATTCCTTGACTTGAATAAAATCTGGAATTGTGTTGTATAAGTGAACATGAATTTATTATCACTCAATGAGCATCTTGTATTTCATAGAAATTGGGGGTTATATAGTCCTTACGTAAGGGCCAGCCTATCCAACTTTCAGGCATTAAGATACGTTTAAGACGTGGATGATTATCATAAGAAATTCCCACCATATCATAAGATTCGCGTTCTTGAAAATCGGCACTTCTCCAAACCCAGAAAACAGACGGGATTCTAGGATTATCCTTTTGGGCAAAGACTTTTATGCATACCTCTTCTGGGTTATCTATACCATACTGTATTCTCGTAAGATGATACACGCTAGCTAAAGATCCACCGGGTGCTACGTCATAAGCACATTGGGAACGTAAATAATTGTAACCATATACATATAAAATGACAGCAATGGAATCCCAATCCCCCGCTTTTATTTGTAAAGTCTCTACTCCTCGATGATCGAAGCCCAAAGACCTATGAACCACGTCATGTTTAACTAGCCAATTAGATAACCAACCCTGCTGCATTGTCTTGATCTCTCCCCCTTTGTATAAATATTTCACATTTCAAATGCAAGTTTGAAAGATTGTACTGCTCTTTTCTTTCTTTTTCTGCACAAAAGAACCCCTCCTAATTCACTAATTTGTAGGAAGATACTGAACTTTTGGATTTGAAAAAAGTTTCAGAAGATATATCTAAAGTAGATGGTGATTGATAGAGCAATTCTTGTTCGTAAGTTCCAGTGTGAGTACTGCGCCGAACATAAAGTTTGTGACGGGTAGTAAAAGATCTATTTTTCTTTTGACTTTGACATAGAGTTCGATCCTCAATTATTTCTCGCGCTATCTTCTTACGAAGTTTTGTTAGGGCATCTATAACAGCCTCTGGTTTAGGCGGGCAACCCGGCAGGTAGACGTCCACAGGAATTAACTTATCAACTCCTCGAACAGTACTATAGGAATCTGTACTGAACATGCCCCCTGTAATAGTACAGGCTCCCATAGCAATGACGTATTTCGGTTCAGGCATTTGCTCATATAATCGCACTAAAGATGGAGCCATTTTCATTGTTACCGTACCAGCTGTTAAAATTAGGTCCGCTTGTCTAGGACTTGATCTTGGTACCAATCCATAACGATCAAAGTCGAATCGTGAGCCTATTAATGAAGCAAATTCAATGAAACAACAACTGGTACCATATAGAAGGGGCCATAAACTTGAGAGTCTTGACCAATTTGAAAGATCGTTTGGTGTAGTTGAAATAACGGAATTGGAACTTGTTTGGTCGAGTAACGGAAACTCAATCAAACTCATAATTGTCTCAATGGAATCTTTTCCTTCTTTTTTTTTTTTTTCTGAATATTCAGTTAAGACCATTCCAAGGCTCCTTTTCGCCATGCATAAACTAAACCAACAACTAGGATAAGCACAAAAATGAAAGCTTCGATAAAAACGGATACACCCAATACGTCGAAACTCATTGCCCAAGGGTAGAGAAAGACTGTTTCCACATCAAAAACAACAAAAACTAGCGCAAACATGTAATAGCGTATTCGGAATTGTAACCAAGCCCCCCCCATGGGTTCTATACCCGATTCATAACTAGAAAGCTTCTCTGGTCCTTCACTAACCGGGGCTAAAAGTCCTGAAATCCAAAATACCAAAATAGGAATAAGGCTTGCTATTATTAGAAATGTCCAAAAAATATCATATTCGTGAAGCAGAAACATAAATGTACTCCCATTAATGTGGAATAGGCGGAACTGAATTAGTCAATTCAAGTTGACATTGTCAATTTATCCAGAACTTCTCTCTTTTCCTCGGTGAAACAAGAATCTGTTTTGCTCAAACCAAAGGCAAGGAGCGCTTACTTTAGCCTTTATTTCTTTTGTGATATGTCTTCCTTAAGGATTCATCCAATGTAATCCCCACTTCCCTTCTTTTTGATTTCCCTTCTATTTAGATATGATATAGACCTAATTCTTATACAAAGAAAACTCTTTCGCTTCACTTTGTCTCACTTTCTCTAGAATCTCTAGAAAAAAGAATTGCTCTACCCTTTATTTAATGATAGTCAGAGACTATTAAATAAAAAAGAAAATACTTACTACTAATTGGATTAGAACCTAATTAAAATAGGATGATTAATATATATTAAAATAGGATGATTAATATATACATCCTAATGAGGAGTAATACTAAAAAAAAGAACTCTATTTCAGAATTATGAAACAGAATATCCTGTTTTATTATTTACTCTTTCTTTTTTTTTTTCTTTCGATTTTTTCTATTTTATTTAAAGTGGATCGATTTAGATAATGTATATGATAGTAATATACTTCAAATAAAATAGGAATTCGCAAAATGGAGAAAATCGTTGCAGTCATTATAGGAAAGTATGGGAAGACTTAGAGCATATCCTATTTAAAGGAGGATGAAATTCAAATCAGGTAAGGGATCCTTCCTTCTATTGATTTGATCAAAATTCTTTTTTCTTTTCCTGTCTCTCTGATTTGCGTTTCGATGAATGAGCCTATGGTAATGCTTTTATCTCTATTCTATGGCGCAATCGACCGTCGAGTCTATAAACAAGTACTAAATAAGGAAAAGAAAACTATACTAAAGGAAACATAAGATATCCATCCTAAAATGGAAAAAAGACGTATATATTAGGGCTATACGGATTCGAACCGTAGACCTTCTCGGTAAAACAGATCAAACAGATTATTATCGAAATGATTCGAACTGTTTCAAAGACCCAACATGCATTTTTCTGCATTGGGCTCTTTCATCAACTAATGTAAAGATCAGTTAATTCGCCATAGTTTTTCTTTAGGGAAAGATAATAAGATGGCTCCCTGTGCTCTGATTGATTATTTGTCTTATGATCTATCTAGGAACAATACCAAAGTGTTTCAAAGGAGGATTACCTTGACTTAGGTCTGCCTCCGGCCTAAATTAAATCAACCTAAGTGAAATGGAGTCTCTATCGTTCCGCTGCAAGAGTTTACTATGAGACTTCATACACCTTAAAGTTCATAGAACGAAAAGAAGTTTTTTGGAGGCCCTTATCCTCATTACGCCTAGCATTGAGTGGGCTGGATATTTACCTTATCAACTAGCAAATCAATAGGAGTTCTATTTGAGTAAGCACCTTAATTGGCACCTGAATCGGACTGAACCAGCTGTTTGTCATTGTCAGGCTACTGTTCTTCTATTCTTTCGAATCCATGAAGTAAGACATTGATTTTGCAACAAGGTCAATTATGTTCATTGCATAAAAAGTTCCCTTGAAAAGCATTGGCGCACGTGTAAACGAGTTGCTCTACCGAACTGAGCTATAGCCCTTGTCAGAGATATCTTAACATATAGATAATTTCTTGTCAAGATGAATATTCTCTAATGCCAGAGGATATCCCTTTGATCCGTTTACTATATAACATAAACATACCAATAACGGAGCGGTATTGCTTATAAAAAGGATTCAATCTATAATCGATCGAAGTAATGGGGCTTCTTTTGTGGTGATAAATTGCCTACTTAACTCAGTGGTTAGAGTATTGCTTTCATACGGCGGGAGTCATTGGTTCAAATCCAATAGTAGGTAGGTAGGTAGAAAAATTACTAGATAGCATTGGACTTACTTCGCTTCGCTATCTAATAACTTTTTCTACCCTTCTTTCCTTTTTCTTTGTATCAACGAAATCTTTGGATTGTCTTCAATTGGATGGGGGAATCCAATTGACAGCCTCGACTCGTATCCTAGCTCGTCTGAGAGCTAGCTTCGCTTCAACCAATTCTTTCGTACCTTCAGCTTTACTCAAGTTAGCTTCGGCTATTTCAAGTGCCTGTTGAGCTTCTTCTGGATCAATGTCACTACCCAGTTCTGCATCATTTCCTAAAATGATGATCTCATTATTAACTATTCTTGCAAAACCACTCCACAGAACCGCCGTTAACCATTGGTCGTTCAGGAGGCGTATTCTCAAAGGACCCATATCTACAGCTGTGTTAATGGGGGCGTGGTTTGGTAATACACCAATTTGGCCACTATTAGTAGATAAAATGATTTCTTTCACTTCACAATCCCAAATAATTCGTTTAGGAGTCAGTACATAAAGATTTAATTTCATTTCTTCAATTTGCTCTCCTCTTCTAAGTTTATAGCTTTCGTGCTAGCTTCATCGATGTTCCCCACTAAATAAAAAGCCTGTTCGGGTAGGCCGTCTAATTCTCCGGAAAGGATTAGTTGAAATCCCCTAATTGTTTCTGCAAGACCAACATACTTTCCTGGAGAACCGGTAAAAACTTCTGCCACAAAGAACGGTTGTGATAAGAACCGCTCGATTTTTCGTGCTCTTGCTACAGTTAAACGATCCTCCTCCGATAATTCATCCAATCCAAGAATTGCGATAATGTCCTGAAGTTCTTTGTAACGTTGTAAAGTTTCCTTAACTCTTTGCGCAGTTTCATAATGTTCGTTGCCAACAATCCGAGGCTGTAACATAGTTGAGGTTGAATCTAAAGGATCCACTGCGGGATAAATACCCTTGGAAGCTAATCCTCTGGAAAGTACGGTAGTAGCGTCCAAATGTGCAAATGTTGTGGCAGGAGCAGGGTCGGTCAAATCGTCTGCAGGTACATAAACTGCTTGGATCGAAGTTATAGATCCCTTTTTGGTAGAAGTAATTCTTTCTTGCAAAGAACCCATTTCTGTACTAAGGGTAGGTTGATAACCCACTGCGGAGGGCATTCTGCCTAATAAGGCGGATACTTCCGATCCTGCTTGAACAAAACGAAAGATATTATCGATGAATAAAAGCACGTCTTGCTTATTAACATCTCGGAAATATTCTGCCATAGTTAGGGCAGTTAAACCAACTCTCATACGAGCTCCCGGCGGTTCATTCATTTGGCCATAGACTAGAGCTACCTTTGATTCCTCAATATTTTTTTCATTAATTACTCCGGATTCCTTCATTTCCATATAAAGATCATTTCCTTCACGAGTCCGTTCCCCTACTCCGCCAAATACGGATACGCCTCCATGAGCTTTAGCAATGTTATTGATTAATTCCATGATGAGTACTGTTTTACCTACTCCTGCCCCCCCAAACAGTCCGATTTTTCCTCCACGTCGATAGGGAGCTAAAAGATCGACCACCTTAATACCTGTTTCAAAGATAGATAATTTCGTATCTAACTCGATAAAGGCAGGCGCAGATCTATGAATAGGAAATGTTGCACTAGTATCCACAGGACCCAAATTGTCAATAGGCTCCCCAAGAACGTTAAAAATTCGTCCGAGAGTAGCTCCACCGACTGGAACACTGAGAGGAGTTCCCGTGTCAATCACTTCCATTCCTCTCATCAACCCCTCTGTAGCACTCATAGCCACAGCTCTAACTCGATTATTTCCTAATAATTGTTGTACCTCACAAGTCACATTAATTTGCTTATCGGCAGTGTCTCGACTCTTGACTATCAAAGCATTATAAATATAAGGCAACTTGCCCGGGGGAAAAGTGATATCCAGCACGGGTCCAATAATTTGATCAATACGCCCTACGCTTTTTTCTTCAATTGTGGAAATCCCGGGACGCGAAGTAGTAGGATTGGTTCTCATAATTATCACATAATTTTCAAAAAAAAAGGAATTTGTCGAAATTTTTTTTCTTGTTGAATAATGCCAAATCAAAAAAAATATCCAAAAATCCAAAAGTCAAAAGGAAATGAATTAGTTAATTCAATAAAAAAGAAAAGGGGACTCGCACTTGATTTCGTTGCCCAAGCGAATCCCATTCAATCGTTTACTTATGGAATGAATCCGTTGGAAAGTTCAATCCATTTTTTTCATATAAATTTCGCCTTTTGTGAAGGATCTGTGCCTACTCTACTTTCCTATCTAGGACTTCGATATACAAAATATATACTACTGTGAAGCATAGATTGCTGTCAACAGAGAATTTTCTTAGTATTTAGGTATTTAGATTCAAAATATCAAAGGGGAAGAACTTTAAAAATTGTAAAATAAAGATTAGGGTTTGGGTTGCGCTATATCTATCAAAGAGTATACAATAATGATGGATTTGGTGAATCAAATCCACGGTTTAATAACGAACCGTGTTAACTTACCATAACAACAACTCAATTCCTATCGAATTCCTTCCTATCGAATTCCTATAGTAAAATTCCTATAGGATAGAACGTACACAGGGTGTACACATTATATATGAATGAAACATATTCATTAACTTAAGCATACTCCTTTTTTTATTTAATGAGTTGATATTAATTAAATATCTTTTTTTTTAGATTTTTGCAAAGGTTTCATTTACGCCTAATCCATATCGAGTAGACCCTGTCGTTGTGAGAATTCTTAATTCATGAGTTGTAGGGAGGGACTTATGTCACCACAAACAGAAACTAAAGCAAGTGTTGGATTTAAAGCTGGTGTTAAGGATTATAAATTGACTTACTACACCCCGGAGTACGAAACCAAGGATACTGATATCTTGGCAGCATTCCGAGTAACTCCTCAGCTCGGGGTTCCGCCTGAAGAAGCAGGAGCTGCAGTAGCTGCGGAATCTTCTACTGGTACATGGACAACTGTTTGGACTGATGGACTTACCAGTCTTGATCGTTACAAAGGACGATGCTATCACATCGAGCCCGTTCCTGGGGACCCAGATCAATATATCTGTTATGTAGCTTATCCATTAGACCTATTTGAAGAGGGTTCTGTTACTAACATGTTTACTTCCATTGTGGGTAACGTATTTGGTTTCAAAGCCTTACGCGCTCTACGTTTGGAGGATCTACGAATTCCCCCTGCTTATTCAAAAACTTTCCAAGGTCCGCCTCACGGTATCCAAGTTGAAAGGGATAAGTTGAACAAGTACGGTCGTCCTTTATTGGGATGTACTATTAAACCAAAATTGGGATTATCCGCAAAAAATTACGGTAGAGCGTGTTATGAGTGTCTACGCGGTGGACTTGATTTTACCAAAGATGATGAAAACGTAAACTCACAACCATTTATGCGCTGGAGAGACCGTTTTGTCTTTTGTGCCGAAGCAATTTATAAAGCACAAGCCGAAACTGGTGAAATCAAGGGGCATTACTTGAATGCGACTGCAGGTACATGCGAAGAAATGATTAAGAGAGCTGTATTTGCAAGGGAATTAGGGGTTCCTATTGTAATGCATGACTACTTAACAGGAGGATTCACCGCAAATACTACTTTGTCTCATTATTGCCGCGACAACGGCCTACTTCTTCACATTCACCGAGCAATGCATGCAGTTATTGATAGACAGAAAAATCATGGTATGCATTTCCGTGTATTAGCTAAAGCATTGCGTATGTCGGGGGGAGATCATATCCACTCCGGTACAGTAGTAGGTAAGTTAGAAGGGGAACGCGAAATAACTTTAGGTTTTGTTGATTTATTGCGCGATGATTTTATTGAAAAAGATCGTTCTCGCGGTATCTTTTTCACTCAGGACTGGGTATCCATGCCAGGTGTTATACCGGTGGCTTCTGGGGGTATTCATGTTTGGCATATGCCAGCTCTGACCGAAATCTTTGGAGATGATTCCGTATTACAATTTGGTGGAGGAACTTTAGGACATCCTTGGGGAAATGCACCTGGTGCAGCAGCTAATCGTGTGGCTTTAGAAGCCTGTGTACAAGCTCGTAACGAAGGGCGCGATCTTGCTCGTGAAGGTAATGAAATTATCAAAGCAGCTTGCAAATGGAGTGCTGAACTAGCCGCAGCTTGTGAAATATGGAAGGAGATCAAATTTGATGGTTTCAAAGCGATGGATACCATATAAAATAAAAAAAAAAGCAAAATAGAAAGAGAAAAAATAAGTTAAGAAATGCAGTAATTCTTCTTTATTCCTCTAATTGATTGCAATTCAATTCGGCTCAATCTTTTCTAAAAAAAAAAAAGACTGAGCCGAATTGAAATAGATCTTGATACGATCATGAGACTTGACAAATCGAGATTCTTCTATTCTATATATCTAGAATATAGAAAGGTATAATACAATAAACAAATATAAATCAAAATATAGTATTATCGTACGATAATGGAATCAAATACGCAGTATTTACAGAAAAGAGTCTTCGTTTATTGGGAAAGAATCAATATACTTTTAATGTCGAATCGGGATTCACTAAGACAGAAATAAAGCATTGGGTCGAACTCTTCTTTGGTGTTAAGGTAGTAGCTGTGAATAGCCATCGACTACCCGGAAAGGGTAGAAGAATGGGACCTATTCTGGGACATACAATGCATTACAGACGTATGATCATTACCCTTCAACTGGGTATTCTATTCCACTTCTACTTTTTAAATTAAAGGGTATTCTGAAAGAGGTATTTCTTTTATTTTCACAATAGCTTTCTTTTGAATCCAATTTCAAGTTCGATTAGAAGGATAGAAAGGCGATGAGAATGGGAAAAGAAAAATAAAATATTTTATTTTAATGAGTTCCCCTTTTGAGTTCCCCTTTTTTGCAATTTTCTTATTATCAATTCCATTCATTTATTTTATAGAATACTTTTTTATTCTATATCTATAAAAAATCTTTATTTTGTAAACTAAAAAATACAATAGTCAATATTCCTTATAATAGATATACTTAATTATATCATAAGAATCTTAAGATATATTTCGAATAGATAGAAATAGTAAATTTGAATTGAGACACATATTCTATGACAGATTTTAACTTACCCTCTATTTTCGTACCTTTAGTAGGCTTAGTATTTCCGGCAATTGCAATGACTTCCTTATTTCTTTATGTGCAGAAAAATAAGATTGTCTAGAAACGACGGGGCCAAATTTTCTCAATGTATTTCCAGGATCATAATACAGATATTTTTTTGTGTAAGTACTATAATATGATAGGGTATGTAGCTCTTTCTACACACAAATGAAAAACGTCTATGGATGCAGATATAAGCTACGAGCATAAATGCATGCATATGCGTAGCCGACTATAGCGAGTTTTTTTTTTTAAGTGGATCCACTAATTTTTTTTGAATAGAAAGTCAATGTATCTAACCAATTATTTCACAGGAGTACTAGCTACTGAAGGCTATTTCAGAATCAAAAAAAGTAAAGTAAAAATCATTTAGCTTATTCTCTCAATTTCAATTGACCGCTACTGGATTTAGTATATCTAATATGAATTGGCGATCAGAACACATATGGATAGAACTTCTAAAAGGTTCTCGAAAAAGAGGTAATTTTTTCTGGGCCTGTATTCTTTTTCTAGGTTCATTAGGATTCTTAGCGGTTGGGGCTTCCAGTTATCTTGGTAAGAATATGATATCTGTACTTCCATCTCAACAAATTCTTTTTTTTCCACAGGGGGTCGTGATGTCTTTCTACGGAATCGCGGGCCTATTCATTAGCTCCTATTTGTGGTGCACTATTTTATGGAATGTAGGCAGTGGTTATGACCGATTCGATAGAAAAGAGGGAATAGTGTGCATTTTTCGTTGGGGATTCCCTGGAATAAAACGTCGCATCTTCCTTCAATTCCTTGTGCGGGATATCCAATCAATTAGAATTCAGGTTAAAGAGGGTCTTTATCCTCGTCGTATCCTTTATATGGAAATCCGGGGCCAGGGGGTCATTCCCTTGACTCGTACTGATGAGAAGTTTTTTACTCCACGAGAAATTGAACAAAAAGCTGCCGAATTGGCCTATTTCTTGCGTGTACCAATTGAAGTATTTTGAGTACCAATTGCAATTTTTTGCAATTGTAAGGGGATTTTCGAGTATTTATCTAAAGTAAAGGAAGGAACAAACGAGGATAAGAGAAAATTGCTTCGAATTTGTTTTGTCCAAGTGAGATATATGGCATACTATTCTTCCATTTTTATACGAAAGGCCTTTTTTTATTTCTCTATTCCACTCCATTTAGATCTAAGAAAGAACCCAATACAATGAAATTCCACTAGTATACAAAAAGAGAAATAGATACAAACACAAGGTCTCAAACCTTGTTATAGAATTTTTGCTTCAAAGAAAAGAAATATCATATATATTCAGCTTACAGATCAAAAATGAAAAAAAAGAAAGCATTGCCTTCTTTCTTATATCTTGTATTTATCGTACTTTTGCCCTGGGGAGTCTCTTTCTCTTTTAACAAATGTCTGGAACTTTGGATTAAGAATTGGTGGAATACCAGGCAATCCGAAACTTTCTTAACTGATATTCAAGAGAAAAGGATTCTAGAAGGATTCATAGAATTAGAGGAACTTTTTCTCTTGGACGAAATGATAAAAGAGAAACCGAAGACACATGTACAAAAACTTCCTATAGGAATACACAAGGAAATAATACAATTGGCCAAAATAGATAATGAGGATCATCTCCATATCATTTTGCATTTCTCAACAAATATAATCTGTTTGGCTATTCTAAGTGGTTCTTTTTTTCTGGGTAAAGAAGAACTTGTCATTTTGAATTCTTGGGTTCAGGAATTTTTCTATAACTTAAATGATTCAATAAAAGCTTTTTTTATTCTTTTAGTTACTGATTTTTTTGTTGGATTTCACTCTACCCGCGGTTGGGAACTACTAATTCGTTGGGTCTACAACAATCTTGGATGGGCTCCTAACGAGCTAATTTTCACTATTTTTGTTTGTAGTTTTCCTGTGATTCTAGACACGTGTTTGAAATTTTGGGTCTTTTTTTGTTTAAACCGTCTATCTCCTTCACTTGTAGTCATTTATCATTCAATTAGTGAAGCATAAACTCACTCATTTCATTTCCTAATATTAATCAAATTAGCATATTTCTTTTCTTCCTTTAGAAATAGAAAGAAAGCCCTTTTCCTTTTTAACAAAATTCTTTCTATTTCTACCTGCTCAAGGTATTCATCATTCTAGTACAACTATTGCAGTAGAATGACAACAGACTCGTGTATAGGGAACTAGATTAGCTTAGCTACCTATCTAATTTATTGTAGAAATTCCGGGATCCGCGATTGGACATGGAAAATAGAAAAACTTTTTCTTGGTTAAAGGAACAGATGATTCGATCGATTTCTGTATCGATCATGATATACGTAATAACTCGCACATCTATTTCAAACGCATATCCCATTTTTGCGCAGCAGGGTTATGAAAACCCGCGGGAAGCAACTGGACGAATTGTATGTGCCAATTGCCATTTAGCTAATAAGCCTGTGGATATTGAAGTTCCCCAAGCAGTGCTTCCTGATACTGTATTTGAAGCAGTTCTTCGAATTCCTTATGATATGCAGCTGAAACAAGTTCTTGCTAATGGTAAAAAGGGAGGGTTGAATGTGGGTGCTGTTCTTATTTTGCCCGAGGGATTCGAATTAGCGCCGCCCGACCGTATTTCTCCTGAGTTGAAAGAAAAGATAGGAAATCTCTCTTTTCAGAGTTATCGTCCCAATAAAAAAAATATTCTTGTGATAGGCCCTGTTCCCGGTAAGAAATATAGTGAAATTGTCTTTCCCATTCTTTCCCCCGATCCCGCTACAAAAAAAGACGTTCATTTCTTAAAATATCCCATATATGTAGGGGGAAACCGAGGAAGGGGACAGATCTATCCTGACGGTAGCAAGAGTAACAATACGGTCTATAATGCTACGTCAACAGGTATAGTAAAAAAAATACTACGTAAAGAAAAGGGGGGATATGAAATATCCATAGTGGATGCATCGGATGGACGCCAAGTGATTGATATTATACCTCCCGGGCCAGAACTTCTTGTTTCAGAGGGGGAATCAATCAAGCTTGATCAACCATTAACAAGCAATCCTAATGTAGGAGGGTTTGGTCAGGGGGATGCAGAAATAGTGCTTCAGGATCCATTGCGCGTCCAAGGCCTTTTGTTTTTCTTCGCATCTGTTATTTTGGCACAAGTTTTTTTGGTTCTCAAAAAGAAACAGTTTGAAAAGGTTCAATTGTACGAAATGAATTTCTAGATCCTGGGATTTCTTACCATCAAGTGAGAAAAAAGCCTCGATTTCTGGAATTCCTTATTTCTATCTCATGCAAAAGAAGAGGATCCAAGGCAAAGACGAGAACAATAAAAGGAACAAGTCCTTTTAGGAGGAATTGTGGGTCTTCTTAATCCTCTATTGGGCACAAGAAAAAGGCTTTTTTGCCTTTTTCTTGTGTCGATTCTTCTTGTATCGAAGTAAGAATCATTTTTCTTCTTATTTGTTTTGTCAAAGATTACTATTTATTCTTTATTCGGGTCTGTCTTTTGGACTTCCTTTGCTTAGGTTCGGGCGCGGTAGTGGACAAACAGAGGGAAAGAAGGTATGGCGGGGGACACATTTCTTGTGAGCAAATAGAATTGCTTTACTTTTTGAATTAAGTTCAACTTTGAACTTACAGAAATTTTGTAAAAAAAAATCTATACCCTCCCATGGAAGGGTGGTTTTGATTTTTAGGCTAGTTGAGTAGTTTTGATTAAGGTTTTATTAGTTTATTACTCTAAACTAAATCAACGATTTGCAGGATACTTCCTTCATGGAATAAAATACTGGATCCTCTCCCCTCTTTCTTGTTGCTTCATAAGAGTGAATCCATTTTATGGGCGAAAGGCGGGGGCTTTAAATCGACCGATGGATTGCTTCACTCACTAACATCATTAACAAACAAAAGAATAAATGGAGGGATTCCAACCATCAGAGCAAAGGTTTTCTCTTTGTTATTTTTACAAATAGAAATAGGTAACCAATTTCTAGATTATGGAACAAAACCGCGTTATAACAATAAGAATTCCGCGGGCCCTTTCCGCTCTAATCAGATAAAGGGGAGTAAGGACCCGCTAAGTTCCTACTTTTTCATGTTTACAATCTGGATCCTCCGATTACTATAGAGATGAACCCAATCCAGAATACGAACCGTAAAAGAAAACACCTATTAAACCAATCACAAGAATACCAGTTACAGTACCTATCAGCCAAAGAGGAATTCTTCCAGTAGTATCGGCCATTTCCCCTACTTTCCTCCACATTTTCTCAAGTGGTCATGCTAGAGACAAAAACAGTCATGGATAGTTATAAAGATGGTATCCTTCCAAATGGGATAAGAGAATTCTTACTACTCTCTTTCTTTCTCTCAATTGAAGAAGTAATTGGAAAATAAAACAGCAAGTACAAAAATGAGTAATAAACCCCAGTATAGACTGGTACGATTCAATTCAACATTTTGTTCATTCGGGTTTGATTGTGTCATAGTTCTATAGTTGGAATTTGGTTTATCGTTGGATGAACTGCATTGCTGATATTGATCCCAAGAAAAAAACCGTGGGTACAGCTAATCCGTGAACAGCCAGCCATCGCACTGTAAAAATAGGATAGGTTCGATCTATGGTCATTGGGGGCCTCCTAAAAGGATCTACTAAATTCATCTAGTTGTTCTAAAGAATCAAAACGGTCGGTTATTAATGGAATTCCTTGTCGGCTTTCCGTGAAATACTCGTTTGGTCGAGGACTTCCAAACACGTCATAAGCTAAACCCGTACTGACAAATAACCAACCCGCAATGAATAGGGAAGGTATAGTAATGCTATGAATAACCCAGTATCGAATACTGGTAATAATATCAGCAAAAGAACGTTCTCCCGTGCTTCCAGACATGCTGAGCTCCCAAAATTTTTATTCAAAAAAGGAATTGATTCCGTAAAAGATGGGATCCACCAGTAAATAGAAAATTACTGATATTTCATCCTTGTGAGATTGTCAATTTTGTACCAAAGGTGTATTTTGAGTATACCGAATTAGTATAGCTATCCTTCCTATGGCACAGCAATCCAGTTTTGCTTGGTCCCGAAACAGAATTCCTTTTTTCTCTTTTTTGTTCCTTGTCTATAGGAAAATTACATGTTATTCAAGGCATCAATAGAACCCCACAATTTTTTGGGTCCTACTTATTTTCATTGTCTTCGGAATAGTAGAATAATTTAATTTGGAATAGCGGCCAAGATCTTGGGAAAATCTAAGTTAATGATTAATAAGATAAAGAATTTAGGAAGGATATTCTCATATTGACGCAATACAAAGATAAGTATATGCAAAATCGATCCCTTTTTAGTTAAAGGAATTTAATTGGTTAGCATAAAATAATATCTAATAAATAGAAAATCGAATAGCGGATAATCCGTTATGAAAGAAACGGAATACATTCTTTGAAGAATCAAGATTCGTAATCAATCCTTGTCTTGTTTGTTGGATTAGGTCTAATTTTCTTGACCAAACAGCAAGCATGGAACTTTACAAGAAGAACTTAAAAGAAAAGGATAATTGAAGTAACTTTGAATCCACTTTTGTTGGGGTTCAAAAAACGAATAAAAATAAATAAAAAAAAGTAAATTTTAGGAATAGTTCCCTTTTTGAGGGGGCCCCTCGGGGGTCGTGGAATGCTTTTCTTCTCCTCTTATTCCATATGGAATACAATGAGTTAAAATTTGCTCCAAAAAGAGGATGAAATCCATCCTATTAAAAAAGAAATAATCCGAATCCGAAATAGAAAGAATTTTTTTTTTTTTTTTCAAATTCAATTCTTTATTTATCTTTTATTCCAAAATTCTCCCGAAAATCCAATTTCATTTTTCAATGGGGTTAGATGATCTAGTTCTTAATATTATTAGTTTACTTAACTGACAGATTCCACAACAAATCTCTTGATTCGGAATTAGGGACTCATGTTCCGTCTGATGAATCGATTTTCTCTTTTTTTTACACTTCTGTATCTCACTCTATCTTGTTTTTTAGTATTATCTAAAATAACCGATGAATTATGAATTTTCCATAACTTAAACTTAGGTAAGTGCTTTACCAACATATGTAGTGTAGTAAAAAAAATGGAATTGAACCCCTTCATGCTTACTATAACTAGTTATTTCGGTTTTCTACTGGCTGCTTTAACTATAACCCCAGCTCTATTTATTAGCTTGAACAAGATACGTCTTATTTGAAATGAATTGAATAGAAGAATCTTTCTTTTGGATTCTTGGTATTCTAGACTCTTTTCCACACTAATTACCAATTCTTTTCTTGGTCATTGAGATTCGTGGGTAGTTTAGACTATTATTTAGAGATAGATCGTACCTCTTTTTTTATCCCCTCGAACAAATCGAAATGATTGAAGTTTTTCTATTTGGAATCGTCTTAGGCCTAATTCCTATTACTTTAGCGGGATTATTCGTGACTGCGTATTTGCAATACAGGCGTGGGGATCAGTTGGATCTTTGATTGAGTAATATTTCTTTTTTGATTGACCTCCTCTCTGGTCTGGAGGAGGTCAAATTGGAGTTGCAATTCTACTTTGTTTTTTTTTAAGTTATTTTAGTTTCGACATAAGATATATGGAATCACGCTCTGTAGGATTTGAACCTACGACATCGGGTTTTGGAGACCCGCGTTCTACCAAACTGAACTAAGAGCGCTTTCAAAACAAAAAAAAAAAGAAAATCCTTTTCTATTCCTAACGTGTCTCACGTCCGTATAGTATCCACAAATTCAAGTTATACCCACTTTAATCGATCTCCCCACTACTGCCCATAACGAAGAGAGAATTAATAGGTAGGGATGACAGGATTTGAACCTGTGACATTTTGTACCCAAAACAAACGCGCTACCAAGCTGCGCTACATCCCTTTTCCAAATTGTTGTACAATGCCATTGTACACAATTCCTTTCTTGTTTTCCACATCGTAATTTTCTTCTATTTCTTTATCCATATAGAACTTTCTTGTCATTTCTTGTTTTTGGTCTCATATAATCAAGGAAGGGGTATAAACTAAAATCCAGTCAAATTTCACCTATAAAAGAAAGACTACTATTCCTTAGTAATGTATAGGAAGAAGGGGTCATCTTTTTTAGGGATAGGAAAATCTCGTCTATACGGTTCATTCTATATATATATAATATTTATTTTGTTTTTTTAGTTAGGAATTTCGCCTAAACAAAAGAAATACAAAGGATCTTGGGCAAGAGTATCTGATCATATATGTATTCCAATACGGAAGGAGGATTTTCAATGCGGGATATAAAAACATATCTCTCTGTAGCACCCGTGCTAAGTACTCTATGGTTTGGGGCTTTAGCAGGTTTATTGATAGAAATCAATCGTTTATTCCCAGATGCTTTGTCATTCCCTTTTTTTTAATTCTAGTTATTCCTATGCGAGAGATAGAATTCTTCGTGACATGACGAAAATTTCCCCTTTTTGAATTCTTTTTTAGTATATGAAGCAAAAAGAAAGAAAAGATGGATAAGGATTGTATTCTTTAATTATTTCTCTATGTTTTATTACTTAATTTACGAATTTCAAAAATTTTGTATTCTATTGGATTGGATTTGTTCGATAATTCGAAGAATTACAACAAAATCTTTAGAAATCACATTTTTAGTTAGGAACTTCTATGGATTTTATTCTTCTTCTTTTCTTTGGATCCAAAATAGAAGAATAAAAGAATAGGTATAAGAATTAAGTTAAGTCGATCCAAAAAGGAAAGGAGGTTCATGGCCAAGGGCAAAGATGTTAGAATCCGAGTTATTTTGGAATGTATTAGTTGTGTTCGAAAGGGTACCAATAAGGAATCGACGGGGATTTCTAGATATAGTACTCAAAAGAATCGCCACAATACGCCCGGACAATTAGAATTAAGAAAATTTTGTCGTTATTGTCGCAAGCATACCACTCATAATGAAATAAAGAAATAGGAGCATCGTGTGTTCGATTTTTCCAAAGAACAGAAAGAGTAAGAACTTCTTATTAAATATATAGAACATAGATAGAATACTAAATACAAATCAACTCATCTGATTTTAGGTAGATATTATTTCATATGTATAGAGGGTTTTTATTTTTATATATTTGGATTTTTTATATTTTTATATAGTATATTTTGATTTAATCAATTTATATAGTATATTTTGATTTAATCAAATAATATATGGACCAAAGAAAGACTACTTCTTCTGGTTCTGGATCAAAAATTAATAAAAGAAAGAAATCCATTTTTTTTTTTCAAATTTTAAAATAAGGAATAAATCATGTATATATCTAAACAACCTTTTCGTAAATCTAAGCAACCCTTTCGTAAATCCAAACAAACTTTTCATAAATCTAAGCAACCTTTTCGTAAATTCAAACAACCTTTTCGTAAATCTAAGCAACCTTTTCGTAAATCCAAACAACCTTTTCGTAGGCGTTCTCGAATAGGCCCGGGGGATCGAATTGATTATAGAAACATGAGTTTAATTAATCGATTTATTAGTGAACAAGGAAAAATATTATCTAGACGAATAAATAGATTAACCTTGAAACAACAACGATTAATTACTCTTGCTATAAAACAGGCTCGTATTTTATCTTTCTTACCATTTCGTAACTATGAGAATGAGAAGCAATTTCAAGCCCAGGCAATTTCAATAATTACTGGTCCTAGACACAGAAAAAATAGACATATTCCTCAATTAACACAAAAGTTCAATTCCAATCGAAACTTAAGAAACTCCAACCAGAATTTAAGAAACAACAATCGAAACTTAAGTTCCGATTGTTGATGTTTTATTCGAAAGACTCAGACTCATATATAAAGTAAAGTAATCCAATTTGGATTCTTGTGTTTGTTATAAGAAAGAAAAATGGGAAAAAATAAATAGTTTTTTTATTTATTGCAACATGCTCGTCGATTCCTACCACTTAATCTTAATTTATTGTATCTTCCCGGAGTTCCCTCTCCGGGAATTCGGTTTTAATTATTCCTGTATATTACTTTTTTATCCTTTAATTGATGATCCTTATTTTATTGGAAATCGTGTAAAGATTATTTGGATTTGATACAGCTACTTGTGCAAGCATTTTACGATTAAGAATCAATTCCTTCTTGGACAGATTGTGTATTAATTTACTATAACTATTGAATACGTTATATACCCGTGTTGCTGCGTTTATCCGAGTGATCCACAAACGACGAAAATCCCTCTTTTGCCTGCCTCTATCTCGATGAGAAGAAACAAAAGCTCTTCTTACTTGTTGAGTAATCACTCGATTAAGTCTTAAATGAGCCCCCCTAAAGTTTGAGGCAAATGAACGCATTTTTGTTCGTCGTCTCCGAGCTATATATCCTCGCGGAACTCTGGTCATTGAATCAAATTAACCTTAATGAATAACTAATGATTTCTCTTCTTTTAACCCTCTTTTTTCCCATTAATAACTAAACGGATTATTCCGATATATAAAATATTAATTCCAATGGCTTTTGCTACTATAACCTTCCCAACCACGATTTTTTATTCTATTTAGTTATTTCGCATAGAAATAACAAATTCTAACGATACTAAAAAAACAGTGGGTTCCATCGTTTTTATGGTTCCCTTTTAAACGGCGAGGCCCTCTCTATACACCGGAGCCCTTTCTTTCATCAAAAGGTATTGTGAACTTGTATAGTTCACATTCTTTGGCTCTACCTATCCATTATAGAGTAAATAACTCTTTTCACAATAAGAGTTATTCATACAGTGACGGTATTTAATTATGAAAGTTGGCTAAGTAGCTGACCCTTTAGTCCGTTCTTTTAAGATAAAGGAGCATAAGCCTTTTTCTTTTTATTACTATTTCCTCCGCTTAATGGATAACCATTTGTTACCAATGGGGGAATTGCTTCTTCCAATCTAGATGATTGGATTTGCACCAAAGGAAACCATAAATTCCATATACCATAGAAATCTAGGATAGAGCTTCTCTATCCTATTCATTGGTACCGATCATGGATACTTCAAAAATTTTATTATTTGTTTGAACTCATGATCTGAACGAGTCGCACATACACCCTAGCACATGTTCCTCGACGCTGAGGACATCCCTTAAGCGCGGCCGATTTTCTAGCATTTCGTATTGGCTGTCTTGCATTTCTAATAAGTTGTTTAACCGTTGGCATGTCGTATGTATATATAAAATGGATTGGTTTAGATCGATCTTAACCTGATGATTCATCATCATGAAGTATTTCTATTTTCTATAGCATAAAACCCGAATTTAGGTTTGAGATAAATTTACAAGAAATCCACCCACTACCAATCCTTAAACATTTCTGGAAACCACACTGGATCAGTATCGCAGTGCTCGTCAATCATTTCATCCCCTACAATATCGACAAGTCCATAAGCTTTGGCTTCGTCTGCTGACATAAAAACATCCCTTTCCATGTCTTCGGATACAACCCAAAAAGGCTTGCCTGTTCTTAGTGCATAAACCCTTGTGATCATTTCGCGAACTTTGTGTAACTCTTCCACTTCTAGTAAAAATTCTGGTGTCCTTGCCCGATAATAAGCACTAGCAGGTTGGTGAAGCATAATCCTAGCGTGAGGGAATGCTATACGCTTGGTGGGTTCTCCTCCAAGCAGAATGAAGGAGGCCATGGACGCGGCTATTCCGAGGCATATTGTATATATATCAGGTGTCACCGTTTGCATCGTATCAAAAATCGCCATTCCTGAGATTAGCCACCCGCCAGGGGAGTTTATAAACAAAAAAATATCGCTATTTCCATCTTCTATACTGAGATATACCATCAGACCTGTAATATGATTTGTGATCTCGCAACGAATCTCTTGACCTAAAAAAAGTGTCCTTTCTCGATACATAACATTGTATAAGTCAACCCAAGTCGCTTCTTCATCTCCGGGAATCCGGTAAGGTACTTTTGGAACACCAATGGGCATATTAGATTAATATTATTAAATTTAAGTAAAAAAACTACACTTTAATATGGAAACGTAAGAATGGAAGAGAAAGAAAGAATCCGCAGTTTATTATCTTCATTTTTTTTTTCTTATTCTATAAGAATACTATAGATTCTATTAATACATAGATTGAAATATTCTACATATAAGGAAGGTAAAACAGATTGAATAAAGAAAAAAGAATCCGTGATTTGAATGATAAACAAAGAGGGATGAAGGATCTATTCTTCGTTTTTCCAAATAGCCCAAGCTACCCATTGCATATTGGCACTTATCGAGTATAGAATAGATCTGCTTCTCTTTCTTCTTACAAACAGAATTGGCTTGTTATTTTTAATGGAATGAAATAAATATTCACGCTTTCTGACATAGAATCCCCTAGAAGGGTTAGGTACATAGAATAAGTATGGATAGTCTTTTCCAATGCGATAAAATAAAGCGACATCGTGTCTATTTTTCTTTGCTAAAGGGGTATTTCCATGGGTTTGCCTTGGTATCGTGTTCATACTGTCGTATTGAATGATCCGGGTCGATTGCTTTCGGTGCATATAATGCACACAGCTCTAGTTTCTGGTTGGGCTGGTTCGATGGCTTTATACGAATTAGCGGTTTTTGATCCCTCTGATCCTGTTCTGGATCCAATGTGGAGACAAGGTATGTTCGTCATCCCCTTCATGACTCGTTTAGGAATAACGAATTCGTGGGGTGGTTGGAGTATTTCAGGAGGAACTGTAACGAATCCGGGTATTTGGAGTTATGAAGGTGTGGCAGGTGCGCATATTGTGTTTTCTGGCTTGTGTTTCTTGGCAGCTATCTGGCATTGGGTATATTGGGACCTAGAAATATTCTGTGATGAGCGGACGGGAAAACCTTCTTTGGATTTGCCCAAGATCTTTGGAATTCATTTATTTCTTGCAGGGGTGGCTTGTTTTGGCTTTGGTGCATTTCATGTAACGGGTTTATATGGCCCTGGGATATGGGTGTCCGATCCTTACGGACTCACTGGAAAAGTACAAGCTGTAAATCCTGCGTGGGGTGCAGAAGGTTTTGATCCTTTCGTTCCGGGAGGAATAGCTTCGCATCATATTGCTGCGGGTACTTTGGGCATATTAGCGGGCCTATTCCATCTAAGTGTCCGTCCGCCTCAACGTCTATACAAAGGGTTACGTATGGGCAATATTGAAACTGTACTTTCCAGTAGTATCGCTGCTGTTTTTTTTGCTGCTTTCGTAGTTGCCGGAACTATGTGGTATGGATCAGCAACTACCCCAATCGAATTATTTGGGCCTACTCGTTATCAGTGGGATCAGGGATACTTTCAGCAAGAAATATATCGAAGAGTTAGCGATGGGTTAGCCGAAAATCTTAGTTTATCAGAAGCTTGGTCTAAAATTCCCGAAAAATTAGCCTTTTATGATTATATTGGTAATAATCCGGCAAAGGGGGGATTATTCAGAGCAGGCTCAATGGACAATGGGGATGGCATAGCTGTTGGATGGTTAGGACATCCCGTCTTTAGAGATAAAGAAGGACGCGAGCTTTTTGTACGTCGTATGCCTACTTTTTTTGAAACATTTCCGGTCGTTTTGGTAGATGAAGAGGGAATTGTGAGAGCGGACGTTCCTTTTAGAAGAGCAGAATCCAAATATAGTGTTGAACAAGTAGGCGTAACGGTGGAGTTCTATGGTGGCGAACTTAATGGAGTAAGTTATTCTGATCCTGCTACTGTAAAAAAATATGCGCGGCGTGCTCAATTAGGGGAAATTTTTGAATTAGATCGAGCTACTTTGAAATCAGATGGTGTTTTTCGCAGCAGTCCAAGGGGTTGGTTCACTTTTGGTCATGCTACCTTTGCTTTGCTCTTCTTTTTCGGACACATTTGGCATGGCGCTCGAACCTTGTTCCGAGATGTTTTTGCTGGTATTGATCCAGACTTGGATGCTCAAGTGGAATTTGGAACATTCCAAAAAGTTGGAGATCCAACTACAAGGAGACAGGCAGCCTGATACCACATTGCTATGGTATCTTTCACCTCCATTTTTTGTTTGATTTGACATGAGGAACATCTCCTGTCCTTTCTTTGACTCTTTTTCTTTTTTTATATGGGAAATGATCCCAAATGATAAGTGAATAGGTGTGGAAGTTATAATTGTAAATAAACCAGGATCGAATCTATGGAAGCATTGGTTTATACGTTCCTTTTAGTTTCGACTTTAGGGATAATTTTTTTCGCTATCTTCTTCCGAGAACCACCTAAGGTTCCGACTAAGAAATGAAATAATTTAATTGAAGTAAGAAGTCCCCCGGAGGGGAGACTTCTTACTTCAATTAGTCCCCATGTTCTTCGAATGGATCTCTTAATTGTTGAGAGGGTTGCCCAAACGCGGTATATAAGGCATACCCAGTAAAGCTTACAAGTAAACCAGATATGGAGATGGCGACTAAAGTTGCTGTTTCCATTTTTATAGAATTTCAAGATTACAATGGATCTATGAAAAGATCGTGTATTTACAACTACAACGGAATAGTATACAAAGTCAACACCAATGATTAAATAGAATTTATGGCTACACAAACCGTTGAAGATAGTTCTAGACCTAAGCCAAAACGGACTGGCGCAGGTAGTTTATTGAAACCCTTGAATTCGGAATATGGGAAAGTTGCTCCGGGTTGGGGGACTACTCCTTTTATGGGGGTCGCAATGGCTTTATTCGCGATATTCCTATCTATAATTTTAGAAATTTATAATTCTTCTGTTTTACTGGACGGAATTTTAACGAATTAGGTTTCTACTAACTAAAACTATGACTTCATAGTTTTTCCATCCAAAAAAAGCCTTTCTACTTTAAGCTCCACATTTCTAGACATTCTGGTAGTTCGACCGTGGATTTTTTTGTTTTGGTATCTCTGGAATATGAGTGTGTGACTTGTTAGAATTGATCCTATTGATAATACATAGAAGGGGCCTGTTATCTCTATCAAGATGATTCTAATTCGTCAGATATTATTTATTCTAGTATCTGGAACACGAAATACATAGAGTGGATCAAAAAAAAAAGGAACTATGATTCATACTCACTATTTAGACCTCGCAACCAGACTTAAAAAAAAAATGAAGTAGTTCTTAATAAAAAAAGAAATTTTCTTCCTTCCAATTTTGTTTGCCCAAAAGAGAACTCTTTTCTCTTTCAATAAATGATCATCAAGCGGTTCTTATTCGAAGAACCCTTGCCTTTTGTTTATCTTGAGACTGAATCATCGTGGCTCTAGTATGAATCTAAGGTTTTAATTGAACTGATTCATAGGATCGCAACAAGATAATTTCTATCAGAAAACCACTAGAAATTTTGATTTTATTTTTTGACTAGTCAAAAAATAAAATCAATAAAAAATAGGGAAGAGAAAAGTCAAGAGGCCTCTAATGATCAACATAAGGGAAAGAAAGACAGATGAGCCAACTTGAGATTTTTTGGCATTATTATCACAAAGAAGAAATTCTGGATTTTTCTTATTTCATATCTTCAAGGCAAATCGATCCAATACCGTGGCTGATGGAGTTTTGAACCCTTTTTTTCTAATATCCGTTGAAAATTTGTGTATTTCTGCTTGAGCCGTACGAGATGAAATTTTCATATACGGTTCTCGGAGGGGGAGTCGGGCTAGTTACCTATCTCAATAAAGTATATGATTGGTTTGAAGAACGTCTTGAGATTCAGGCAATTGCAGATGATATAACTAGTAAATATGTTCCTCCTCATGTCAACATATTTTATTGTTTAGGGGGAATTACACTTACTTGTTTTCTAGTACAAGTCGCTACCGGTTTTGCTATGACTTTTTACTACCGACCGACCGTTACAGAGGCTTTTTCCTCCGTTCAATATATAATGACGGAGGCCAACTTTGGTTGGTTAATCCGATCGGTTCATCGATGGTCAGCAAGTATGATGGTTCTAATGATGATCCTGCACGTATTTCGTGTGTATCTCACAGGTGGATTTAAAAAACCCCGTGAATTAACTTGGGTCACAGGCGTGGTTTTGGCTGTATTGACTGCATCATTTGGTGTAACTGGTTATTCTTTGCCTTGGGATCAAATTGGTTATTGGGCAGTCAAAATTGTTACAGGTGTACCCGAAGCTATTCCGGTAATAGGGTCCCCTTTAGTGGAATTATTACGTGGAAGTGCTAGTGTGGGCCAATCCACTTTGACTCGTTTTTATAGTTTACATACCTTTGTACTACCTCTGCTTACTGCCGTATTTATGTTAATGCACTTTCCAATGATACGTAAGCAAGGTATTTCGGGTCCGTTATAGGGAAGGCATAGCATAGAGAATTCTAATTCTCATATATCATATCGGGTAGGTTGTGGTATTTCATTGCTACAAACATGGGTTATTGTAAAATAAGACATGTCATTTGGATACTTCTCTTCAACTTCGAAGTATTTTTATACAAATAGTTGAAGTGAATTTTACGAAAGAAAATAAGGCGGATTATGGGAGTGTGTGACTTGAATTATTAATTTGGCCATGCAGATAGAGAATTGGATCTGCCACATTAGAATTCACGACCAAAGGTGTCTCCGCATCCAATCAACACGTAAGTCCCCTATCTAGGAAGGATAGGCTGGTTCACTCGAGGAGAATATTTTCTATGATCATACCCCACCAACCATGTCATCCATGAACAGGCTCCGTAAGATCCTATAGAGTATAAATGGAATAAGTCATGTGATATGATCCAATTCAATTTTTATTACACTTACTTTTTATTATAGTATGGAAATGCATTCATTTTCTTTGCATCGATTTTGATCCGCAATACTATCGGAGTAAAAGAAGGGATCTAAGGAAGAACGCAGGCTAAACTTTTTGATTTTTTATTAGTAACAAGTAAATACTTTGTTTGGACATAAGAAACTTGCGATATCGAGGGGATAAACAACAACTAATCAAGAGACAATCCACAAAGCAATTGATCATGATCAAATTTGTAAGCCCACTTGGATATTGAGCATTTAAGCATAAGAATAGGATTCTTTTCAATGAGTAGTTATAGGCGCAACTTCGGAAAAGATAATTTGATAAAGTTTTTCTTACCTTGAGTCATTGAGTCATTATATACCCCTATTCTATTGTGGATCCTCCACGGTCTTATTTCTTTCATTCTTGCTCGAGCCGGATGATGAAAAATTCTCATGTCCGGTTCCTTTGGGGGATGGATCCTAAAGAATTCACCTATCCCAATAACAAAGAAACCTGACTTAAATGATCCTGTATTAAGAGCAAAATTAGCTAAAGGGATGGGACATAATTATTATGGGGAACCCGCGTGGCCCAACGATCTTTTATACATTTTTCCAGTAGTAATTCTAGGTACTATTGCGTGTAATGTAGGTTTAGCGGTTCTAGAGCCGTCAATGATTGGTGAACCGGCGGATCCGTTTGCAACTCCTTTGGAAATATTACCCGAGTGGTACTTCTTTCCCGTATTTCAAATACTCCGTACAGTACCCAATAAGTTATTGGGCGTTCTCTTAATGGTTTCTGTGCCAACGGGCTTATTGACAGTACCCTTTCTAGAGAATGTCAATAAATTCCAAAATCCATTTCGTCGCCCAGTAGCTACGACCGTTTTTTTAATCGGTACTGCAGTAGCTCTTTGGTTAGGTATTGGAGCAACATTACCCATTGATAAATCCTTAACTTTAGGTCTTTTTTAGTTTAGGGATTTTTCGAGTTGATTCATTCCACCGCGAAGTCCCCTGCATGGGTATCTAGGAAATAGTTACTTCCAAGTGAATCTTCCCTAGATACCTAAAATCTATTTTATTATGATCCATTTCGCGAAAATATAGATTATGCCAAAGATGCCAAATTGCTTTCTTTTTTCTTTTTATTCTAACTCAAAAAAGAAGAAGAGGAAAAAATTGCAATGATTTAAAGCGAGAACTTGTTCTTAGGTAAATCAATTGGGAGATGCTTCTCTAGAGTGTCCCATATCAGTTTTCCATCTTCCATACGAAAACTATTAATTTGCATAAGATCTTCTTCAGTCTTACTCAAAAGGTCCAATAGTGTATGTATATTGGCCCTTTTGAGACAATTATACGTTCTAGAAGGCAATTCTAATTGATCAATAAAAATACAATTCAATGGAATTCCTTTTTTGTTTTTCTTTAGATTAGTGAATCTTTTTTGAAAGGTTAAAAGGGGTGGAGTTAACCTGTTTTTATTTTCTTCGAAACTAGTGCCCTCTTCCTCTGTGTGTAGAAAAGGAAGAAATAAATCAATCAAATTACGAGAAGCTTCATAAAGCGCTTCTTTAGGAGTTAAACTTCCATTCGTCCATATTTCTAAAAAAAGTATCTCGTGTTTTTCATTTCCATTCCCACAAGAAAAAATACTATAATTCACATTTCGAACAGGCATGAATACAGCATCTATAGGATAACTTCCATCTTGAGAGTTCTTTCTGAGTTCCGTATGATATGCGCGATCTCTCTTGATCTGTAACTCAATACAGAAATCAACGGGTTCTCTCAAGTTAGCTATAGGTTGTGTCGTATCAACGATTTCTACGGAAGGCGGTAAGATTATATCTTGAGCGGTTATGTATCTAGGACCTTTGACGCAAATTGATGCGTCTCTAACTCCATAGAGATTACTTCTCAATACAATTTCTTTCAAATTTAGTAAAATTTCTTGTATGGATTCTTCAATACCTACTATTGTGGAATATTCATGTGGCACGTTCCCAAATTTGGCGCGTGTGATACATGTTCCTTCTATTTCTCCAAGTAAAGCTCTTCGCAAGGCAATACCGACAGTATCCGCTTGACCTTTTCTAAGCGGAGACAGAATGAAACGACCATAATAAAGACGTTTACTATCTACTCTTGATTCAACACACTTCCACTCTAGTGTTTGAGTGGATCCTGTTATCTCTTCTCGAACCATAACAGACTAGTATTATTTGATCATTGAATCGTTTATTTCTCTTGAAAGCGGTTTCATTTTTTTTTACAGACGTCTTTTTTTAGGAGGTCGACATCCATTATGCGGCATAGGTGTTACATCGCGTATACAACTTAACCGTACACCACTTTTAGCAATGGCTCGTAATGCGGCATCTCTTCCGCTACCAGCACCTTTTACCATAACTTCTGCTCGTTGCAAACCCACTGTACGAATAGCATCTACTGCTGTTCTTTGACCAGCATAGGGTGATGCTTTTCTTGAGCTTTTGAATCCACAAGTACCTGCGGAGGACCAGAAAACGACCCGACCTTGTGGGTCTGTAACGGTTATAATGGTATTGTTGAAACTAGCTTGAACATGAATAATCCCTTTTGTTATTCTACGTGCACTCTTCCGTAAACTAAAACGGGCATTCCTACGCAAACCAATACGCACTTTCTTACGTGAACCTATTTTTGGTATAGCTTTTGTCATATTTTATTATCTCATAAATATGAGTTAGAAATAACAAAAAGAAAAAAGATACAAAGATATCCGTTTCAGGTTAAAATATATCCTTTACTTTCATTTTTTTTATTTGCAATTTGGGCATTTCCGTGGGTACTTTTTACTTTAATTAGAAAGAAAAGCTATTAGAAAGAAAAGCTTCTTTTTCGAAAGATTACCCCTGTCTTTGTTTATGCTTCGGATTGGAACAAATGACTCTAATTCGCCCACGCCTGCGAATCAGTCGACATTTTGTACAAATTTTACGAACGGAAGCTCTTATTTTCATATATGGGTATTCCTTTCTTAAACTATGAATCTATTCTTTTGGAAAAAATAAGTCTCTTCACTTAAATTTTGAAACTTGGAAGTTATTACCCCAGAAAAACCTAATCCTTTGAATCTTTGGTATCCTTCAAATCTTCAGTATCCTTCGAGTCTTCGGTACGCTTCGAATCCTTATGGGGAAGTCTATAAATTATACGACCTTTGCTGGAATCATAACGACTTATTTCAATTTTGACCCTATCCCCCATCAGTATTCGTATAGAACTAGACCGGATCTTTCCTGAAATATAGCCCAGGATGATCGTGTCATTCTCTAGGCGAACGCGGAACATTCCGTTGGGTAGGGCTTCCGTAACTAAACCTTCGAAAGTGACTTTTGCTTCTCTCGGGTTTTTTTTTTCTCTACTATTTTTTTTTTCTGTCATATATTTTTCTCCTATTTTTCTATTTTTATTTTCAAAATAGGAAGTTCGAGATAGAATTTGGGTACTATAGGTGGGGCCATTACCATATATAACATAAAACTTCTCCCCCAATTCTGTTTAGTCGAGCTTCTCGATCTGTCATTATACCTCGAGAAGTAGAAAGAATAGCAATTCCCATTCCGCCCAAAACCTTAGGAATTCCTTGATAGTTGGCATAAATTCGTAAGCCAGGTCGGCTGATACGCTTTAAAAAGGTTCTAGTTCTATATATTCCCTTTCTAGTCTTTCTCCTTTGATGTCGCAAAGTTGAAACCAAGAAATATCTGTTACTTTCCTGATGTTTCCGAACACTTTCAATAAAACCCTCTCGTAGAAGTATTTTAACAATGTTTTCGGTAATATTTGTGGATACTACTCGAACAGTTCCTTTTTTATTCATGTCTGCGTTTCTTATAGAGGTTAGTAAATCAGCAATAGTGTCCTTGCCCATAAGACTCTAATTCTAGGTTCCTCCTAATTTTTCTATAATCAACATGTTTTCCCTTTTCTTTAAATTTAGGATTTTTAAGCATATACGTGAGACAAAATCTACTAATTTTTTCTTTGATCTATATCTCGTCTACTAGTATTTATAATACTTCAGGAGCTAATGAAACTATTTTAGTCAAATTCAATTCTCTTAATTCTTCGGCAACCGCGCCAAAAACTCGAGTTCCTTTTGGATTTCCTTTTTGATCAATGATAACTGCTGCATTGTCATCATAGCGTATTATTATACCGTCGTCGCCTTTGAATTCTTTACGTGTACGTACAATTACAGCTCGAATTACTTCGGATCTTTCTAGAGGCATTTGGGGCACTGCGTCTTTGATTACAGCAATAATAACATCACCAATACGAGCATATCGCTGATTACCAGCGGCTCCTATGACTCGAATACACATCAATTTTCGAGCTCCACTGTTATCTGCTACATTTAAAAGGGTCTGAGGTTGAATCATATTATTTGGATTTCCATTTGTTATTTCAATGCAAAAGGATGAAAGAAATATTGTCTTTCCAGAAAGAAAAACCAGGGGTTTTTTATCTTCAATATTCCTTTTTGGGGTTCTATATCTCTAATCGAAGAAATTGACTTCGTATGGGCATTTTACTGGCAGCTATAGAGATAGCTGCTCTAGCTACAGTTTCGGATACTCCGCTCATTTCATAAAGTATTCGACCTGGTTTAACAACGGCTACCCAATATTCGGGGGATCCCTTTCCCGAGCCCATACGTGTTTCTGTGGGTCTTATTGTAACCGGTTTGTCGGGAAATATACGCACCCATATTTTTCCACCACGACGTGCATATCGTGTCATTGCTCTTCGTCCTGCTTCTATCTGTCTCGCGGTGATCCAAGCGGGTTCAAGTACTTGAAGAGCATATCTACCAAAACAAATATGATTGCCTCGGCAGGATTTTCCCTTCATTCTTCCTCTATGTTGTTTACGAAATCTAGTTCTTTTGGGGTTATAGTCGATGGTTCTTTCTTAGTTCCATCTCTACTACAAAACTGGACATGAGAGTTTCTTCTCATCCAGCTCCTCGCGAATGAAATGAGAAAGCGTGCGAATGTCATTTCTCTAATTCCATAATATTCAAAAATATTATAGATAGATACACATCAATATATAATAGAAAAAGTTAGGTTTTTTTGATTTTGACTTTCTTAAACTTAAAAAAGAAAAATAAATATATAGTCAAGAAAGAAGATCTAGAATATATCCAAATTCAATATTTATATAAAATGTAATCCTTCCTTTTTTGGAATCTCCTTTTTTTTTATTCTTATTGAATCGTGGTAAAGTATTCTAATCCAATAAGGATTTCGCGGGCGAATATTTACTCTTTCCTGTCTTATTTGTTAATTTAGAACCTTATCAAATAAAGCAATTTTTTTGGTTTGTTCCGCCATCCCACCCAATGAAGTGTTAGGATTCTTTTCAATAAAATCCTATGTAGTCATAGGTTTTGTCGTTCCCACAGCTTCTCCTTTAATGGTTAGGTTTGAATCCTGCAATGGAGCTTCCAATTTTTTTTTCCGAGTCAATTTTCTCAGTTTTATTAACCCGGCTGCTCTTTATTTATTGCTTTATATTTTTATTTGTTGTTTCAAAAGTCAAGTTACGATTTCGAATTCTCTCTTTTTTTTGAGAATTTTATTATATTGATGCTTTATCACATTGCCTTTTTTTTATGATGTAATTCATAGACCATACATATGGGAATCCTATATCTTTCTTATTCTTCTTCCTTCTATCTATCATCCCTCCTTTTATCCACATCCCTTTAGTTTTGCTTCACAGCCTAGAATCAGGTTTCTTTTGTAGAGAAAAAAATGCAGTTGCTACAACTATATGATAGATCTACTCATTTTTGATAGATGTATTTATTCACATAGTGACTGTTTCTTAGTTAGGATCTCGACAATACGAAGCAATAGGTTGGTTATTAGTTAATTTTCTATCATTACTAAGTTTTTTTCCATTTTTGACCCTAAAGAAAAAACTAACGAGTCACACACTAAGCATAGCAATTATATTAAAAGATTTCTTAATTTTCATTAAATCTTATAGAAAGAGGGATACTTTCTTCTTTTTGTTAGGGATTTTTGGAAAAAACAAGGTTCTGTCTTTTGTTATTCTATCACTGGGCGGAATGGGAAGACATGGTTAGTTATTCTTCTTCTACGAATATCCAAATTTTGACACCTAATACTCCATAGCTAGTTCGAATTGGATAGCAGCAATAATCAATTTTAGCGCGAATTGTTTGGAGGGGTAGTCTACCCCTTTTTGATGCATTCGGCACGTGCAATTTCTTTTCTGCTAGACGACCCGCAATTGGATTTTTATTCCCTTTATATCCGCTTTTTTAGTTAATTCAATAGCTTTTTTCATTGCTTTTCGGAATGAAACTCTATTTTTTAATTGGAAAGCTATATATTCCGCAAGAATATTAGGTTGTCTATAAGGTTCTTTAACCTTTTCGATAGCAATATTAAGTCTCTGGTTTACAGAATTAACTTCCTTTTGGAGATCTTTCTCTAATTCTTCGATTGCTCCCTTTTTCTTTAATAAGTTGGGAATCCAATATGGATTATGACGTGGATTGTATCGATTTCTTTTTGAATTTCTATATGGTGTAATTACTTCAGAACTTGAGTCTGATTCCATTTTTCTATTCGAGCCTTTTTTCCTATTCTTTTGTATATAGTTCTTGATACAATTCCGTATTTTTTTATCTTCCTGTAGACCTTCAGAATAATTTTTTTGGTTGTGCGAACCAAAAGGAATGGTGATTTTGGGTTGTACCAAGTCTGAAACCGAGTGGATTTATTTTTTGTCCCATATTTTCTATTATATTTCTTTTTTTTTTACTGGGAATCGAAATCTTAGATTGATCTAAAGATTATTTTGATTTCTTTACTATATTTAGTACAATTGTTATATTACACATCGTTTTTTTATAGAATAACTACGTCCTCGAGCTCGAGGTCTGAATTTTTTCATAATAGTACTCCTACTGACTTCGGCTTTAGTGATGAATAATTCGTTTTGTCGAAATCCCTATAATGAGTAGCATTTGCTGCTGCCGAATAAACCAACTTTAAGATGGGATACGATGCTCGATAAGGCATGAGATTCAGTATCATAACGGTTTCCTCGTAGTAACGCCAGCGAATCTCATCTAGAACTCTTTGTGCTTTGAAAACAGACATATGTATGCGTTTTTGTGCTTTGAAAACCCGTTCGAATTTAAGTAGACGATCGGTTGGAACTTTCTTGCGAGTTTTTCTCAGCCCCTTCTTCTTCTTTATCCTAGGGGTATACTTTACCAATTTGAAACTTGTCATAAATAAGGTTATTACCCGCCTACCTTTACTTTATTTGATTATTTGAATCCTATAAATTTGTTTATTCTGAATCTTTCTATTCTGAATTCAATTAACGACGAGATTTAGTATCCTTTCTTGTACTTTCATAACTCGTGAAATGCCGAGTAGGCACGAATTCCCCCAATTTGCGACCTACCATAGGATTTGTTATGTAAATAGGTATATGTTCTTTTCCATTATGAATCGCGATTGTATGGCCAACCATTGCGGGTAGAATGCTAGATGCCCGGGACCACGTTACTATTATTTCTTTCTCCTCCTTCATATTGACCTTTTCGATTTTTGCCAATAAATGACGAGCTACAAAAGGATTCGTTTTTTTTTCGTGTCACAGCTGATTACTCCTTTTTTCATTTTAAAGAGTGGCATCCTATGTCCACTATCTCGATCGAGGTATGGAGGTCAGAATAAATAGGAATAATAATGAATGGAAAAAGAGAAAATCCTTTAGCTGGATAAGGGGCGGATGTAGCCAAGTGGATCAAGGCAGTGGATTGTGAATCCACCATGCGCGGGTTCAATTCCCGTCGTTCGCCCATCGCATTATTGCAAATTCCAAAAATGCAATTTTCCATATTCCTAGTTACGTATTTACTTACGGCGACGAAGAATAAACTATCACTATATTTTTTCCTTTTCCTAGTTCTTCTTCCAAGCGCAGGATAACCCCAAGGGGTTGTGGGTTTTTTTCTACCAATGGGGGCTTTCCCTTCACCACCCCCATGGGGGTGGTCCACAGGGTTCATAACTACCCCTCTTACTACGGGGCGTTTACCTAGCCAACACTTAGATCCGGCTCTACCCAAACTTTTTTGGTTCACCCCAACATTACCCACTTGTCCGACTGTTGCTAAGCAGTTTTGGGATACCAAAACGGACCTCCCCAGATGGTAATCTTAAAGTGGCCAATTTACCCTCTTTTGCAATCAGTTTCGCTACAGCACCTGCTGCTCTAGCTAATTGCCCACCCCTTCCACGTGTGATTTCTATGTTATGTATGGCCGTGCCTAAGGGCATATCGGTTGAAGTAGATTCTTCTTTTTTCTCAAAAAAACCCCTTCCCAAACTGTACAAGCTTCTTCCAAAGCATACGGCTTTCTAGATGTATATGACGATCTCTAGACCAGATGGATCTTATATGAATCGTATGATGAAGTACCACATGAGTGGATATATAGAAAAGGAATCCAAATCCGCCGAATCGCTCATGTTATGATCTTCTACATCCTAGGTCTCCGCGTTCCGTCATCTGGCTTATGTTCTTCATGTAGCATTCAGATCGAATGACTCTATGAAATTACGTCGATACTTCCACATATTATGGGTAACGTAGGAGACATCCCTATTTTCACCCGGGGGTCTTAATTACCACTGCTTAACTTTCAATTCGCCTCTGACCATCAAATTAAATGTGAATAACCCGTCCTCCTCTCTTTTGAAACAAGGGGCGCTTCCGGTTCTGTGCGTGCTTCAAACAATTTTGTCTTCTCCATATTACCATATCTCTAGAGTCATAATTTTCTATGAGGAACTACTGAACTCAATCACTTGCTGCCGTTACTCAACAGTTTTCTGTTGAGGTCTATCCCGTAGAGGTAGTCAAATTGGATCAGTGATCGATTTCTAGGTTTCGTCGTAAACCTAATTGGTTACTTCCAATTACGTAAATCAATAGTTCAAACCGCACTCAAAGGTAGGGCATTTCCCATTGATATAGGAACTTTTGTACCAGAAACAATAGTATCTCCAATTATAGCCCCTCTGGGATGTAAAATATATCTCTTCTCACCATCCCCATAGTGTATGAGACAAATGTATGCATTTCGATTAGGGTCGTATTCTATGGTTATGATTCTACCAGATATGTCTTTTTGATTCCGTCGAAAATCGATTTTACGGTATAGGCGCTTATGACCTCCCCCTCTATGCCTTGCGGTAATGATTCCTCTGGCATTACGACCTTTACCACAACGGTGCCGTCCATGGATCAATTATTTCGTGGATTGGATTTCACTTGCCTGTCTACGGTTCCCTTGCGTGTGCTCGGGATAGGTGTTTTGTATAAATGGTTCGCCGTATTATTAAGTATTCTCCTTTAGTTCGTTTCTCTATCTAGAAGTGGAATAGAATAACCCGGTTGAAGGGTAATGATCATACGTCTGTAATGCATTGTATGTCCCAGAATAGGTCCCATTCTTCTACCCTTTCCGGGTAGTCGATGGCTATTCACAGCTACTACCTTAACACCAAAGAAGAGTTCGACCCAATGCCTTTATTTCTGTCTTAGTGAATCCCGATTCGACATTAAAAGTATATTGATTCTTTCCAATAAACGAAGACCTCTTTTCTGTAAATACTGCGTATTTGATTCCATCCATAAATCGACTTTCCCCCCTATGCTCTGAGTTCCAGTATCGATAAGAATTCGAGTTCTTATTGTTCTTATGTTATGGTATGAATATACCATACCAATTCGTTATGTATGGATGATGGATGAGATTCCATGGATAGAGAGCCAATTCCAATAGGACCGTTCCCGTTCGCGTGCATCCAGCAGGAATTGAACCCGCAAATTTACCAATTATGAGTTGGGCGCTTTAACCATTCAGCCATGGATGCTTAACAGGGATCATCGTACATCGTAAATAACCAATTTTCATATAGAAAGACATATCATAGAAAAATGAAATCGAAAATATTCGGAGATGGCAAATATTCGGAGATGACTATGAAAACACCTCTCCGGATCCTCGAATTGAAAGAGAGACTGAGAGGGATCAAGAATCCTAATTCTCGCTATTTGGAATGGATCCAATTCTATTGAGTCTGACCCATAGTGATCATTTCTCTTTAGCAAAGAATGACCTTGGTTATCAAAGGATTGAACAACCGAGATCCATTTACTTATGATACCTAGTTGACATTGCTAACAAGGATCTAATGAATTATGAGTTTAATAGATTCTCTTTAGCAGAAAGACGTATATTCCTTGCTCATTATCAGACAATCACTTATTCCCAAACCTCGTGTGGGGCTAATCGTTTTCATTTACCATCTCATGGAAAACCCTTTTCGTTCCGCTTAGCCCTATCGGGTATTTTAGTGATAGGTTCTATAGGAACTGGACAATCCTATTTGGTCAAATACCTAACGAAAAATTCCTATTTTCCTTTCATTAAGGTACGAGGGCTTCTTATTCCACAAGAACGAAAGCACCTTTTCATTCTTTCATATACTAGGGGTTTTTACTTGGAAAAGACAATGTTCCATACTAAAGGATTCGGTCCATAACCACGAGTTCCAGTGCACTAGATCTTGTAGCACTTAGCAACGAGGCCCTATCCATTAGTATTCCACATAAGAAATCCATTATAGAAACTAATACAATTAGATTAGCTCTTCATAGACAAACTTGGGGTTTGCGAGCCAAGATAAGACCGGCTCGGGATCATGGGACCCTTTTCTATCAGATAGGAGGGGATCTTGTACAAAATAGACTCTAAGTAATAACCCCATAGATCCTATATCTATCTATATAAAGAGGCAATCGTGTCAGGAAGCGGCTTTTTCTTTGGCCAAACGGTACTTCGAACTTGGAACGAGCATGAAGAGATTAACGAGACTTCTTTCTCTTTTGAGTTTTTCTGGCGGACCGGTCGCGCAAGATCTTTGGTCTTCCCCCGGAACCGATGAAAAAGTGGGTCGCTTCTTATGGACTCGCTCAGAATGATTCTCTCTAATCTATAGTTCATGGCCTATTAGAAGTAGAAGGTGCTCTGGTGCAATCCTTACCGACAGAAAAAGATTGCAGTCGGGTGATAATAATCGAGTGCCATTACTTCGTCGGTCCGAACCAAGGAATCCGTTAGAAATGTTTTGAAATGGATATTGTTCTCTCTTTGATTAGGGATGCTATATGAAAAGAAGTGGAGTTTGAAAAGGGAACGGAAATGGTCAAACCGGAACTGCTAGAGGAACGAATTTTCAATAGCATAACTTGGGCTCCTAGAATATGGGGCCCTTGGGACAATCTATTTGATTGCAGGGACAGGTACGCTGAATATGACTGGGGATTTTCCTATGGGTATTGGAGCGGGTCCAAGCAGATTAAAGAGGATGAGTTGTCAGGAGACTGCTATTTATTCGAATTATTTCCTGGTATATTTATCATAAAAAGGGGGAGGTGCAAGAGACTGATTCGGACTTCTTGCAGAGTGGAACAATGCAGTACCAGACACGAGATATATCTTTCAAAGAAGAAGGCTTTTTTCGAATAAGCCAATTGATTTGGGACCTTCGGATCCATTCTTTTTCCTATTCAAAGATCAGGCCTTTGTCTCTGTGTTTTCACGTCGAGAATTCTTTGCAGATGAAGATGAAGAGATGGCAAAGCGGCTTAGTACCAGTACCTGGAGAAAAAAGCCTCCTAAACATATGGCTAGCAACTGGTTCACAGGAGTACGCAAGAAAGGCAAAAGCACTACGAATTATTGATTTAGGAATGGGAATGGGCTAGAACCCTGGGCTCTTCCTTATATAATTAATGGTCTTTTCATTCTAATACTCTATCCGAGAGTTCTCAGTATTTAGCAAAGCTGTTCCTATCTAACGGAAGGCTCCTGGATCAAATGACAAAGACATTGTTTGTGGAGAAAGAGGTGGCTTTTCCCGGATGAAATGAAACATTTCATTTGTGTAACAGGAGAAAGATTTCCCACTCCTTAGCCGTAAAGATATGTGGCCATGAAAAAGGGAGGGGATTCAGTGGAACAGGATTGGCCGGGCGGTAGAGTCGTGGAAACACTTGTTGATTCCTATTTTGGACCCTAGCTCCATGGAACAATATGCTACTGCGGAAACATGGAAGAATTGCAATCTTAGATCAAAACACTATGTATGGGATGATATGAACTGCCTAAATAAGAATTCTGAGCGTCGAATAACCTGAGTACTAACTACATCAAACAATTTGCATTAATGAAACTGTGTAAATCCACCGGATAATCAAAAATACGCATGTCTGATGAAATGGTTGTTGCTATCTGTTTCCATAACGAATCCTTGGTTTAACTGAATAAGTAAAGAAAATGGGCCCTTTCTCTTCGTCTCAGATCGATGGATCTTCTCGATTGGAAGATCTCCCATATGGATAATACACATTCCAGTTGACCGAGCCTAATGCTAATTGTTTTGTTCCGAAGCAAAGATATCCGCGGAGGCCGGTTCGT
>NW_023366970.1:102500-115000 GCF_902167145.1 Zea mays | reverse complement strand
TTCATGGAATAATCCATTTTCATGGAATAAAGAATAAGAACAAGGATACATAACATAAAAAAAAGAATAGATAAGACGATATTCGCCCTCCCCCTACATATTTGATTTCTTCTCCTATACAAAAACCAGCAAGACCTACTCCATTGGTAATTCCATCAATGACACCTTTATCAAAAAAATGCGTTAGTTCGGCTAATCTTCTTATACCTAGGATAAAAACCCTAGTATAGAAAAAATCTATATAACCACGATTATATGACCAGCTGTATATCTTTTTTTTTACTTCATCCAAAAAGCTCTTTTTTGGATTCTTTTTTACAAGGGAATTTTGAAAATTCAAATTCTGAAAAAAAGAATAAGCAGATCCATAAAAGATATATGCTATGAATAGACCAAAAATTGCTAAACTTACAGAAGAAATTGCATTAGTGAGAAATTCATATGAATTTATGGAAGAATTAGAATTTTCCTGGAACAAGTTTATTGAAGGAGTTAGCCACTTTGATAATATGGTTAACTCCAATATTCTATTATCTTTTACTCCATTATCAAAATGGATTCCTATGGATCCAATGAACAAAGTAAAAAGTAGTAATATAAGAAGAGGAAATAGCATAGTATTTCCCGTTTCATGAGGATAGACAAAAGTATTTTTAGCCCCAAAGGGAGTACTAAAGGATCCTATCTTATTTCTTGTATTAGCAGGAATTTTTGGTATATTTTGTGAAAAAAAAGAAACTCCACTCTTCATTGTTGATAAAACAAAATCCCTATTGACTCCTTTGGATATACTTTTTCCCCATAAGGATATTGAATACAACGAACCTTCTTTAGTACTACTGTAATTTTGAAAATGAACACGCAAATACCCATCAAAAGTAAGTAAATATATCCGAAACATATAAAATGCAGTTAATCCTGCAGTAAAAGAGGCTATTATTCCAAAAAAGGGTGAATACAACCAACTATTACTAAGGATTTCATCTTTGGACCAGAAGCAAGCAAGAGGTGGAATACCACAAAGAGAAAGTGTACCACATAAAAAAGTAGTTCTTGTAATTGGAACGTATTTTCTTAAACCACCCATAAGAACCATATTCTGACTTTTATCTGGTGAATATCCAACAAGAGGTTCCATTGAATGAATAACGGATCCGGATCCTAAGAACAATAAAGCTTTCGAATAAGCATGAGTGATCAAATGGAATAAAGCAGCTTGATAAGAACCTATACCTAGAGCTAACATCATATAACCCAATTGAGACATTGTAGAATAGGCTAAGCTTCTTTTAATATCTCTCTGAGCAAGAGCTAAAGTGGCTCCTAAGAAGAGTGTTATTGTACCTATTAAAGAAATGAAACTCATTATCCAGGGTAGGGATATGAAAAGAGGAAGAAGTCTAGCTAGAAGAAAAATCCCCGCAGCAACCATAGTTGCTGCGTGTATAAGAGCCGAAATAGGAGTGGGTCCTTCCATAGCATCAGGTAACCATACGTGAAGAGGAAATTGTGCAGATTTTGCAACTGCACCAAGGAATAATAAAAAAGCACACAAAGTAGTAAGTAAGGAATTAATCCCATTATTAGGAATCCAGTTATTAGCTATTTTGAACAAATCCCGAAACTCCAAACTACCCGTTATCCAAAAAAAACCTAAAATTCCTAATAACAGACCAAAATCCCCTACACGATTAGTTACAAAAGCTTTTTGACAAGCACTCGCTGCAATTGGCCGCGTAAACCAAAAGCCTATCAATAAATAGGAACACATTCCGACAAGTTCCCAAAAAAAATAAATTTGTATCAAATTGGAACTAGTAACCAATCCTAACATGGAAGTATTAAAAAAACTTATATAAACAAAAAATCTCAAATATCCTTCATCGTGAGACATATAATCGTCACTATAAATAAGAACTAAGATTCCTACAGTAGTAATTAGTATTAACATAATAGACGTAAGGGGGTCGACCAAGTATCCAAATTCTAAGGAAAAATCATTATTGATGGTCCAAGACCATAGATATTGATAGATAGAACTTCCATTTATTTGTTGAATAGACAGGTGAAGTGAGAATACCATAGCTATACTTAAGAGTAAAATACTAGGAAAAGCCCATATCCGACGAAGATTTTTTGTTGCTGTAGGAATAAGAAAAAGTCCAAATCCCATTGACATAATAACTGGAAGTGGGAGAAGAGGAATTACCCAGGCATATTGATATGTATGTTCCATAAGAAAAGAAATAGCAATTTTTAGTTTAAATTTATAGTTCAATTTTTCTATAAAATAAAATTGTTTCCGATTCACCAAACCTATTCTTATCTCTTTCTAAAGGAATTAAAAAAACAAAATAAGAAAAATAAAAAATACTGGAATTATGAATTTTTCTAATTTCTCTCATTAAAATATTCCAAAATTTAGAATGGGTTTAGTTACTTAAATTCAAAAAGTGAATCAAAGAATTTCGGTATCTAGTTATTAGTAAAAAAAAATATTTATTAAAATACAAAAAAAGATTGAATAATTTTACTTTCTAATCATTTTTGTATTTCTTTTTGTTAAAATAAAAGAGCTCTCTTGTTTCGTAATTGATTGATTGAATTCCAAAGAAAACCTATATTTATAGGAAATTCTCGAATATTGCTTATTTCATATAAAAGGAAATCCTAATGACTAGAATTCTCTAAGTTTTAGAATGTCTTGTTTAAGAGACTAAGTATTTTTTTTTATTGGAATTCAATTATGGAATAGCCTTCTGAACTTAATTAACTATTTGAATTGAATTTTACCTTCTTTTTATCTCCCCCTCTTATATGAGGGCTTATCCCCCATACCATATATTTATATATGGAGTATATTTGATATAGAAATTGATTTAAATAGAAAATCTTAAAAAACTCTTGTCTTATCCACATTAGACAAAATGAACTAAAGAAGAATTTAGAATTTAAGTATCTTTCAGTATCTTTCAGTATCTAAGTATAAATACTAAGAAAAAACAGAAAGAAGGATTGATTTGTGGCAATAGATGTCTTTCACATACAACTAGAAAAAAGTAATTCCCTTTTTGAATGGCAGTTCCAAAAAAACGTACTTCGATGTCAAAAAAGCGTATTCGTAAAAATCTTTGGAAAAAAAAGACTTATTTTTCCATAGTACAATCTTATTCTTTAGCAAAATCAAGATCATTTTCTAGGGGCAACGAGCATCCAAAACCAAAAGGTTTTTCTGGGCAACAAGCAAACAAATAATAAGATTTTGAAATAATCTGAATTGAACTATCCAAAAGAAATTCCAATTATTTAATATGAATGAATAATTCGGATTAATTAATAAATGTACTTTTATGTGTCGAATTCCTCGGTACAATATTCTTAGAACGAATCCCTCCATTATCATTATATAGAACAAAAGTTTTTGGTATATTGTGTCCTCAGTATTCTTTTCCTATCAAAGAACTTTTTTTTATAATAGAATTCTCATAAAAACGAGGATTCTATTATAAAAAGTAGACTATTCTTGCAATAGGACTTACAACCTCCACCTAATCTTATCCAAAATTCCCATATAAATGGGTTTAGGACTGGTACATCATATTAATAAGAGTGTAAAGGCTTTCATTCTATCAATTTTTCTAAAATACAAAATGCATTTCATTGTAGTTAATGATGAACTTCTAATGATGAACTTCTAATGTTCCTAAATTCTATGGCTTCTCCCAGTCTCGACGATTCACGATAAAATAACTATTATTCTTTTAAGTTAACTATTATTTTAAATTAGCCGCCATGGTGAAATTGGTAGACACGCTGCTCTTAGGAAGCAGTGCTCAAGCATCTCGGTTCGAATCCGAGTGGCGGCATTCTCGAAAAAGAATACAATAAATTAGAAAATGGATTCAATTCGAAATTTCCAATTTTGTAATGGGACCTTATCGTTATGCTATTTGCAACTTTAGAACATATACTAACTCATATCTCTTTCTCAACCATTTCAATTGTGATTACGATTCATTTGATAACCTTATTAGTTCGTGAACTTAGGGGATTACGTGATTCGTCAGAAAAAGGAATGATAGCTACTTTTTTCTCTATAACAGGATTTTTAGTCTCTCGTTGGGTTTCTTCGGGACATTTTCCATTAAGTAATTTATATGAGTCATTGATCTTCCTTTCATGGACTCTGTATATTCTTCATACTATTCCTAAGATACAGAACTCGAAAAATGATTTAAGCACAATAACTACGCCAAGTACTATTTTAACGCAAGGCTTTGCCACGTCGGGTCTTTTAACTGAAATGCATCAATCCACAATACTAGTACCTGCTCTACAATCTCAGTGGTTAATGATGCATGTCAGTATGATGTTACTAAGCTATGCAACTCTTTTGTGTGGATCCTTATTATCCGCCGCTCTTCTAATCATTAGATTTCGAAAGAATTTCGATTTCTTTTCACTAAAGAAAAATGTTTTTCTTAAAACATTTTTCTTTAGTGAGATTGAATATTTATATGCAAAAAGAAGTGCTTTAAAAAACACCTCTTTTCCCGTATTTCCAAATTATTACAAATATCAATTAACTGAGCGTTTGGATTCTTGGAGTTATCGTGTCATTAGTCTAGGGTTTACTCTTTTAACCGTGGGTATTCTTTGTGGAGCAGTATGGGCTAATGAGGCATGGGGATCCTATTGGAATTGGGATCCTAAGGAAACTTGGGCATTTATTACCTGGACCATATTTGCAATATATTTACATAGTAGAAAAAATCCAAATTGGAAGGGTACGAATTCCGCACTTGTAGCTTCGATAGGATTTCTTATAATTTGGATCTGCTATTTTGGTATCAATCTGTTAGGAATAGGTTTACATAGTTACGGTTCATTTACATTACCATCTAAATAATTACATAACATAAAACCTTCGGTTTTTTTCCTTTTTAGTTTGATTTGAGAACCCTTTGAAAAGACGTTCAAGGGGTTCTCAAAAATTCGAGATAGATCTAATTAGACTTTTTTACTTTTTTCTGAATTTTTTATTTTTCCACTCTGGAATATAGAGCGGACTGGTTAAAAAAAGAAAATCCTATTTAGTATAATAATTGGATAATAGAACCTCTACCCTATCAACGGATAGCGAGAGAACCAAATCTGGATAAATACCAATTCCTATTACTGGTAAAAAGATACAGATTAAAAGAAAGAGTTCTCGTGGTCCAGAATCTACAAAATTTTTGTTTGGAACATGAAATAGCTTGTATCCATAGAACATCTGGCGTAACATAGATAATAAATAAATAGGAGTTAATATCATTCCTATTGCCATTACAAAAGTAATTAGCATTTTTGGCATTAACATAAATTTAGGACTAGTAATTAGTCCAAAAAATACTACTAATTCTGCAACAAAACCGCTCATTCCCGGCAAGGCAAGAGAAGCCATTGAAAAGCTACTAAACATGGTAAAAATTTTTGGCATTGGGATAGATATTCCCCCCAGTTCTTCGAGATAAACAAGACGCATTCTATCACAAGCCGTTCCCGCCAAGAAAAAAAGTGTAGCACCGATAAATCCATGAGATAATATTTGTAAAATAGCTCCATTTAGTCCAATGTTGGTTATGGAACCAATTCCTATAATTATGAAACCCATGTGAGATACGGAGGAGTAGGCTATTCTTTTTTTGAAATTTCGTTGACCAAGAGAAGTTGAAGCTGCATAGATTATTTGCACCGCTCCTATTATTACCAACCAAGGGGAAAATAGATAATGAGCATGCGGTAACAATTCCATATTGACCCGAATCAATCCGTATGCTCCCATCTTTAATAGAATTCCGGCTAAAAGCATACATGTACTGTAATGCGCTTCCCCATGGGTATCTGGTAACCACGTATGTAAAGGTATAATCGGCAATTTGACAGCATAAGCAATAAGGAAGCCAAAATACAGTAGTATTTCCAATGTTGTAGGGTATGATTGATTAATCAATCTTTCTAAATCTAATCCGGGTTCATTGGAACCATATAATCCCATACCCAGAACTCCAATTAAGAAAAAAATGGAACCGCCTGCAGTATACAAAATAAACTTGGTAGCTGAATACAGACGCCTCTTTCCCCCCCACATGGATAAAAGTAAGTAAACAGGAATTAATTCTAACTCCCACATGATAAAAAAAAGTAAAAGGTCTCGTGAAGAAAATAATCCTATTTGACCGCTATACATTGCTAGCATCAGGAAATAGAATAATTGCGAATTCCGAGTAACCGGCCAAGCCGCTAAAGTAGCTAAAGTAGTGATAAATCCTGTCAATAAAATAGATCCTAATGAAAGTCCATCGATTCCCAATCTCCAGTGGAAATCGAAAACATCTATCCATTTAGAATCCTCCTTTAATTGGATTAAAGGATCCTCCAATTGGAAATGATAACAGAATGCATAAGTCATTAGAAGGAATTCTAATAAACAAATAGCTATAGTATACCACCTAACGATTTTATTTCCTTTATGAGGTAAAAAGAAAATTAATGAACCTGCAAATATCGGCAAAACAACAAGTATTGTTAACCAAGGAAAATAACTCATGATAAAGTAATAAAGACAAGATACGTTTTGACCAGAAAAGCCCATGCTCGATTATTTCGAGCACAGGCTTCTTCGGTAAAGAGGAATCAGACGATTCAAGTGGAGTTTTTTGTAACGTATCAATAAGATAGAGCCATGCTGCGGGTTGTTTCAGGCCCTAAATAAACGCGGACACTTAAAAAATCCGTTGGACAGGCGGATTCGCATCTCTTACAACCCACACAATCTTCGGTTCTCGGCGCGGAAGCAATTTGCTTGGCTTTACATCCATCCCAAGGTATCATTTCTAATACATCTGTTGGGCAAGCTCGTACACATTGAGTGCATCCTATACATGTATCATAAATTTTTACAGAATGTGACATTGGATCTCTAAATTTTCCTTTTCAACATAAAAATTTTCGATCTGGTAAAAATGAAATTAGTACTATATAAATTAGATGTATTGTAGACACCAGACGAAGCAATGGTTTATCCAAACTTTAACAAATAATGCAATATATTTCGTAATCTGTTTGTGAGAAAGCGTGAAAAGAGCCAAGAGACTTGAATTTAAGGCTTCAACAGTTATAATTATACGAATTCTACATACTAATTCGAATTAGCCAATAAATTGGCTATCATCTTTTCAATATAAATTATTGCAATATTCAAATTGCAATATCAATGAATTGCAAAAATGCAATATTCAATAAGTAAAAAACAATACTCTGAAATAACCTACTCAAAAAAAGGATATTATTAAACACTAATAAGAAAATAAGATTAGATTTCTATTCATCTTAATGTTTCTTATTATTATATATGCCCCTTTGTTTAGGGGATTCTATGTCTAATTATTCAAAAAATTGGATTGATTGATACGAGTTGATTTCCTGTTACGATGGATGGAAGAAAGAATGGATAGTCCAATAGCTGCTTCAGCAGCCGCAAGGGCTATAACAAAAATTGCGAAAATGTCTCCTTTTAATTGGCGACTATCAAATAGATCAGAAAATGTTACGAGATTTAGATTAATTGAATTCAGTATAAGTTCAAGACATATTAGAGCTCTAACCATGTTTCGGCTTGTGATCAATCCATAGATACCAATCGAAAATAAATAGACACTCAAAAAAAGTACATGCTCAAACATCATTAACTAACTCCTTATCAATCTCGATTCATTTCAATATGAGGACAAGAATTGAACCGATTCAATTAATTAGAATAGAACAATTACGCAACAAAAGAGAAAAGAAGGTATTTGTTGTATTGGCAGTAGATGGGTTTTACTAAATCAAAATTGTGATTCTTTAGTTATTTATTTTATATTTGAAATTCTAAGAATTTTGACTCATTCTAAGTATTTCTTATTGTCGAGCCATAGTAATTGCACCTATTAAAGAAACTAGAAGAATTAGGGAAATGAGTTCAAACGGAAGATAAAAATCGGTTGCTAAATGAATCCCAATTTGTTGAACGTTATTTATGAGACCCTGTTCTACTATTTGGTTTGATCTTGTAGTCCAAAGAATTCCATACCACGACGTATCTGGGATAGTAGTCATTAGTGAAAAAGGAATAGTTATACAAAGGAGTAAAGTAAACCCATCTCCAATAGTCCAATAATTCTTATCTTTAGACCACTCTGAGCCGTTTACAAACATTACAGCAAATATGATCAAGACATTTATGGCTCCCACATAAATAAGAAGTTGTGCGACAGCTACAAAGTAGGAATTTAATAAAAAATAGAATAAGGATATACAAACAAGAACTAATCCCAGCGAAAAGGCAGAATAAATTGGGTTGGTAAGTAATACTACTCCTAGACCTCCTAGTAGAAGACCAAATCCCCCAAATAGCACAAGAATCTCATGTATTGGTCCAGGTAAATCCATTATGGATAAGAAGAAATTTCTAGTATAAAATTTTTCATGAACTGACTAAAACTAAAAGATTCAAGGAAGGAAAAAGGTATTAGGATATTTTTTTGTATATACATATAAGTTGTTAAGCAGTAGTTATTCTTTTTTCGTTAGAGTTAGTAAAAATGGATTTTTCTAATAAAAAAATCCTAATACCTAGTAATCTGTAATCGTTCTTGAATTCCAAGATTTTTCTTCGTCTATTTTACTTTGAGGCGAATTCCTAATTGTTTGAATTGTGTAATCTCCCATTATGGAGATTGGTAACCGACTCAAAGCAATTTGATTGTAATTCAATTCATGACGATCATAAGTAGAAAGTTCATATTCTTCAGTCATTGATAAACAATTTGTGGGACAGTATTCAACACAGTTACCGCAAAATATACAAACTCCGAAATCAATACTATAATTAAGCAATTGTTTTCTTTTAATATCCTTTTCAAATCTCCAATCCACAAGGGGTAGATCTATCGGGCATACGCGAACACATACTTCACAAGCAATGCATTTATCAAATTCAAAGTGTATTCGCCCCCGGAAACGCTCCGATGTAATTGATTTTTCATAAGGGTAGTGAATCGTTATAGGTAAACGATTTGTGTGGGATAAGGTAATTATGAAACTTTGACCAATGTATCTTGCGGCGCGTATTGTTTGTTGACCATAACTAATGAACCCAGTTAGCATAGGGAACATATTCTAAATCTATATATGAAAAAGGTATGTTTCTTTCTCTTGTTTGAGAGAACTTTTGTGTTGAAAATATTCTTACTGTTATTGTATTCTTATTTATAGTGAAACTAGTTGGGAAGAAGTTGTTAATAAGAGATTGCCCAGAGAAATAGGTAAAAGAAATTTCCATCCAAGATTTAATAACTGATCCATTCTCATCCTGGGTAAAGTCCATCTTATTGTGATAGAAATGAAGAGAAATAAATAAGCTTTAGTTAATGTAATAAAGATACCTATTACCATTTCCAAAATTCCAATTATTTTATTCATTTGGAAAAATCCAAAAAAGGATATATAGGGAATAGAGAAATTCCACCCGCCTAAGTATAGAACAGTTACAAATAAAGAGGAAACTAATAAATTTAGGTAAGAAACAAGATAAAATAAACCATATTTAATACCAGAATATTCGGTTTGATAACCTGCTACTAATTCTTCTTCTGCTTCTGGTAAATCAAAGGGTAATCTTTCACATTCTGCCAAAGAAGAAATTAGAAAAACTAGAAAACCTATAGGCTGACGCCAAAGATTCCATCCAAAAAAACCATATTTGGACTGTGCTTCAACTATATCAACTGTACTTGAACTATTAGATAATCATAGTCGATGATAACATCACAGTTCCCACCGCTATTCCAAAACCGTACATGAAACCTTAGCTTCATACGGCTCCTCTATGATCAGAAAAAAGGAAAGGATTGTTTCGTTTCGGTATCATCCTCTGGGCATAGATAGAATTAGATAAGATAAAATTGATTGGAAAGCCCAAAATTAGACCAAAGCAATTACGTCTGCTAGAATAACAAAAAAGCGCTTCCGAATTGATCTCATCCTTTATATAATATAATTTTGCTTTGTTCGGTAATAACTTAATATTGGAATAAATCACTCGTTATAGCAATTAATAAATGGAAAGAATTTGGCATTAGTTCATGAGGAATTCTGTATGAATAGGGATAAAGGAAGGAAAGAATAAATAAAGATCCTTTTTTGTATTGTATTCCATATCTTTTGTCCTACTCTTCTTTCCCCGGGAGGGGTATACTTAAAAAAAAAGAATAAAGGGTTAATTCGTTCTTGATAGCCATTTCCTTAACAAGTGAATGGGAACATACTCTAGACCGGAATCTGAAGAAAGTACTGCTTGATCATTTCCACCAATTTCAAGTCCTTATTATGATTCCTTTTATGAGGAAAAATGTCTAATGATTTAGATTCTCTCATTACTAATCCTGTATGTACTTTAGTGTTCCTAATCCCTCACTAACTTTTGATGGATTGCCTTATGGTTATAAGTTTAAATTATAGTAATAACTCAAAATATTCTAGTAATGGAATTCCATATCGCGAATCCTTTATTCTTGCCCGCTTCAAGATATGATGACTAATCAAACAATCTCAACCTTGGGGTAAAGAGTTTACACTGCTTATGTTTACTTGAACTTTTTTCTTGTACGTAGGAAATGAGATTTTTTACTTTTACTACAAATTAATAAGCTGTTTTGTTTCACTCATATAGCTATCGAGTTTAACTTACCAACGCGAATACAGAATAAGCAAAGGAAGATAAGCATTCAATGTATTTTAGAGGAAAAAGATCCTATTTTAACGAATCACACGTAGAGATATTGCTAGTACACAAAAAGTTAATGGTATTTCATAACTAATAGATTGAGCAGCCGCTCGTAGACCGCCTGAAAAAGAATATTTATTATTTGAGCTATATCCTGCCATGAGAAGACCAATAGGAGCAATACTTGAAATCGCAATCCATAAAAAAACACCAATACTAAGATCAGCTAAAACAAAACGATATCCTAAAGGGATAACTAAAAAACTTAATAAAATGGATATGACTGCTATAGAGGGACCAATGCTAAATAAAGGAATATCTCCTCGGGATGGGAGGATATCCTCTTTTAAAAGTAGTTTAGTTCCATCTGCTATAGCTTGAAGCAGTCCCAGGGGGCCAGCATATTCAGGACCAATACGTTGTTGTATCGATGCGGATATTTCTCTTTCTAACCACACAATTACGAGTACTTCTATTGTGATTCCCAGTAGGAGGGCAAAAATGGGTAGAATCCATATAAGTCCGTAGATTTCTTTAAATAATTCCGATTTCGAAAAAGAATTGATAGTTTCTACCTCTACCCTATCTATTATCATTTCAACGATCAACTTCCCCCATAATGATATCTATACTACCTAATATTGTCATGATATCAGCCAATTTCATTTTTTTAACTAGCTGAGGAAGAATTTGCAAATTAATAAAACCCGGTGGACGAATTTTCCATCTCCAGGGGAAAAGACTATCATCTCCTACCAGATAAATTCCTAATTCGCCTTTTGGAGCTTCTACTCTTACATAAAGCTCTTGCTTTGATAATTCAAAATTGGGCGAAGGTTTTTTACCAAGAAATCGATATTCAAAATCATTCCATTCGGGATTCTTTGCTTTCTTAAAGCGTCGGGCTTCTAAATTCTCATAAGGTCCTCCAGGAATTTTCTCTACAGCCTGTTGAATAATTTTTATGGATTCCCTCATTTCACCGACTCGTACTAAATAGCGAGCTAACGAATCTCCTTCTTTTTGCCATTGGACTTTCCAATCGAATTGATTGTAAGACTCATAAGGATCAATTTTACGAAGATCCCATTGTATTCCAGAAGCTCGTAACATTGGTCCCGATAAGCCCCAATTTACAGCTTCTTCTCCGCTAATAAAACCGACTCCTTCAACTCGTTCTAAAAAAATGGGATTCTGTGTAATAAGTTCTTGATATTCAACAACTCCTTGTAAAAAATAATCACAGAAATCTAAACATTTATCCATCCATCCATAAGGGAGATCGGCAGCGACTCCTCCGATGCGAAAGTAATTATGCATCATTCGCATACCTGTAGCAGCTTCAAATAGATCATATATCAATTCTCTCTCTCTAAAAATGTAGAAAAAGGGAGTCTGTGCCCCGAGATCCGCCATAAAAGGTCCAAGCCATAACAAATGAGAAGCTATACGGCTCAATTCTAACATAATTACTCTAATATAGCTGGCTCTTTTGGGTATTTGAATATTCTCTAAGAATTCTGGTGCATTTACCGTTATTGCTTCTGTAAACATAGTAGCTAAATAATCCCATCGTGTTACATAAGGCAAGTATTGTATAATACTTCTGTTTTCCGCGATTTTTTCCATTCCTCTGTGTAAATACCCTAATATGGGTTCGCAATCAATAACATCTTCACCATCGAGAGTA
>NW_023366970.1:0-85000 GCF_902167145.1 Zea mays | reverse complement strand
TTCCAAAAACGGGTACTATCGGATCGGGTGAATTAGAGAATAGACAGAGGTCCGTTGGCATTTCAGCTTCTCTTCTCCTTTCAGGGCCTATCCGAAAGAGAATCCAGGACCTCTTGGTCCTGAATATCAGAATAGGACGAACGAACCGGCCTCCGCGGATATCTTTGCTTCGGAACAAAACAATTAGCATTAGGCTCGGTCAACTGGAATGTGTATTATCCATATGGGAGATCTTCCAATCGAGAAGATCCATCGATCTGAGACGAAGAGAAAGGGCCCATTTTCTTTACTTATTCAGTTAAACCAAGGATTCGTTATGGAAACAGATAGCAACAACCATTTCATCAGACATGCGTATTTTTGATTATCCGGTGGATTTACACAGTTTCATTAATGCAAATTGTTTGATGTAGTTAGTACTCAGGTTATTCGACGCTCAAGAATTCTTATTTAGGCAGTTCATATCATCCCATACATAGTGTTTTGATCTAAGATTGCAATTCTTCCATGTTTCCGCAGTAGCATATTGTTCCATGGAGCTAGGGTCCAAAATAGGAATCAACAAGTGTTTCCACGACTCTACCGCCCGGCCAATCCTGTTCCACTGAATCCCCTCCCTTTTTCATGGCCACATATCTTTACGGCTAAGGAGTGGGAAATCTTTCTCCTGTTACACAAATGAAATGTTTCATTTCATCCGGGAAAAGCCACCTCTTTCTCCACAAACAATGTCTTTGTCATTTGATCCAGGAGCCTTCCGTTAGATAGGAACAGCTTTGCTAAATACTGAGAACTCTCGGATAGAGTATTAGAATGAAAAGACCATTAATTATATAAGGAAGAGCCCAGGGTTCTAGCCCATTCCCATTCCTAAATCAATAATTCGTAGTGCTTTTGCCTTTCTTGCGTACTCCTGGTGAACCAGTTGCTAGCCATATGTTTAGGAGGCTTTTTTCTCCAGGTACTGGTACTAAGCCGCTTTGCCATCTCTTCATCTTCATCTGCAAAGAATTCTCGACGTGAAAACACAGAGACAAAGGCCTGATCTTTGAATAGGAAAAAGAATGGATCCGAAGGTCCCAAATCAATTGGCTTATTCGAAAAAAGCCTTCTTCTTTGAAAGATATATCTCGTGTCTGGTACTGCATTGTTCCACTCTGCAAGAAGTCCGAATCAGTCTCTTGCACCTCCCCCTTTTTATGATAAATATACCAGAAATAATTCGAATAAATAGCAGTCTCTGACAACTCATCCTCTTTAATCTGCTTGGACCCGCTCCAATACCCATAGGAAAATCCCCAGTCATATTCAGCGTACCTGTCCCTGCAATCAAATAGATTGTCCCAAGGGCCCCATATTCTAGGAGCCCAAGTTATGCTATTGAAAATTCGTTCCTCTAGCAGTTCCGGTTTGACCATTCCGTTCCCTTTTTCAAACTCCACTTCTTTTCATATAGCATCCCTAATCAAAGAGAGAACAATATCCATTTCAAAACATTTCTAACGGATTCCTTGGTTCGGACCGACGAAGTAATGGCACTCGATTATTATCAACCCGACTGCAATCTTTTTCTGTCGGTAAGGATTGCACCAGAGCACCTTCTACTTCTAATAGGCCATGAACTATAGATAGAGAAGAATCATTCTGAGCGAGTCCATAAGAAGCGACCCACTTTTTCATCGGTTCCGGGGGAAGACCAAAGATCTTGCGCGACCGGTCCGCCAGAAAAACTCAAAAGAGAAAGAAGTCTCGTTAATCTCTTCATGCTCGTTCCAAGTTCGAAGTACCGTTTGGCCAAAGAAAAAGCCGCTTCCTGACACGATTGCCTCTTTATATAGATAGATATAGGATCTATGGGGTTATTACTTAGAAGTCTATTTTGTACAAGATCCCCTCCTATCTGATAGAAAAGGGTCCCATGATCCCGAGCCGGTCTTATCTTGGCTCGCAAACCCCAAGTTTGTCTATGAAGAGCTAATCTAATTGTATTAGTTTCTATAATGGATTTCTTATGTGGAATACTAATGGATAGGGCCTCGTTGCTAAGTGCTACAAGATCTAGTGCACTGGAACTCGTGGTTATGGACCCGAATCCTTTAGTATGGAACATTGTCTTTTCCAAGTAAAAACCCCTAGTATATGAAAGAATGAAAAGGTGCTTTCGTTCTTGTGGAATAAGAAGCCCTCGTACCTTAATGAAAGGAAAATAGGAATTTTTCGTTAGGTATTTGACCAAATAGGATTGTCCAGTTCCTATAGAACCTATCACTAAAATACCCGATAGGGCTAAGCGGAACGAAAAGGGTTTTCCATGAGATGGTAAATGAAAACGATTAGCCCCACACGAGGTTTGGGAATAAGTGATTGTCTGATAATGAGCAAGGAATATACGTCTTTCTGCTAAAGAGAATCTATTAAACTCATAATTCATTAGATCCTTGTTAGCAATGTCAACTAGGTATCATAAGTAAATGGATCTCGGTTGTTCAATCCTTTGATAACCAAGGTCATTCTTTGCTAAAGAGAAATGATCACTATGGGTCAGACTCAATAGAATTGGATCCATTCCAAATAGCGAGAATTAGGATTCTTGATCCCTCTCAGTCTCTCTTTCAATTCGAGGATCCGGAGAGGTGTTTTCATAGTCATCTCCGAATATTTGCCATCTCCGAATATTTTCGATTTCATTTTTCTATGATATGTCTTTCTATATGAAAATTGGTTATTTACGATGTACGATGATCCCTGTTAAGCATCCATGGCTGAATGGTTAAAGCGCCCAACTCATAATTGGTAAATTTGCGGGTTCAATTCCTGCTGGATGCACGCGAACGGGAACGGTCTATTGGAATTGGCTCTCTATCCATGGAATCTCATCCATCATCCATACATAACGAATTGGTATGGTATATTCATACCATAACATAAGAACAATAAGAACTCGAATTCTTATCGATACTGGAACTCAGAGCATAGGGGGGAAAGTCGATTTATGGATGGAATCAAATACGCAGTATTTACAGAAAAGAGTCTTCGTTTATTGGGAAAGAATCAATATACTTTTAATGTCGAATCGGGATTCACTAAGACAGAAATAAAGCATTGGGTCGAACTCTTCTTTGGTGTTAAGGTAGTAGCTGTGAATAGCCATCGACTACCCGGAAAGGGTAGAAGAATGGGACCTATTCTGGGACATACAATGCATTACAGACGTATGATCATTACCCTTCAACCGGGTTATTCTATTCCACTTCTAGATAGAGAAACGAACTAAAGGAGAATACTTAATAATACGGCGAAACATTTATACAAAACACCTATCCCGAGCACACGCAAGGGAACCGTAGACAGGCAAGTGAAATCCAATCCACGAAATAAATTGATCCATGGACGGCACCGTTGTGGTAAAGGTCGTAATGCCAGAGGAATCATTACCGCAAGGCATAGAGGGGGAGGTCATAAGCGCCTATACCGTAAAATCGATTTTCGACGGAATCAAAAAGACATATCTGGTAGAATCATAACCATAGAATACGACCCTAATCGAAATGCATACATTTGTCTCATACACTATGGGGATGGTGAGAAGAGATATATTTTACATCCCAGAGGGGCTATAATTGGAGATACTATTGTTTCTGGTACAAAAGTTCCTATATCAATGGGAAATGCCCTACCTTTGAGTGCGGTTTGAACTATTGATTTACGTAATTGGAAGTAACCAATTAGGTTTACGACGAAACCTAGAAATCGATCACTGATCCAATTTGACTACCTCTACGGGATAGACCTCAACAGAAAACTGTTGAGTAACGGCAGCAAGTGATTGAGTTCAGTAGTTCCTCATAGAAAATTATTGACTCTAGAGATATGGTAATATGGAGAAGACAAAATTGTTTGAAGCACGCACAGAACCGGAAGCGCCCCTTGTTTCAAAGAGAGGAGGACGGGTTATTCACATTTAATTTGATGGTCAGAGGCGAATTGAAAGTTAAGCAGTGGTAATTAAGACCCCCGGGTGAAAATAGGGATGTCTCCTACGTTACCCATAATATGTGGAAGTATCGACGTAATTTCATAGAGTCATTCGATCTGAATGCTACATGAAGAACATAAGCCAGATGACGGAACGCGGAGACCTAGGATGTAGAAGATCATAACATGAGCGATTCGGCGGATTTGGATTCCTTTTCTATATATCCACTCATGTGGTACTTCATCATACGATTCATATAAGATCCATCTGTCTAGAGATCGTCATATACATCTAGAAAGCCGTATGCTTTGGAAGAAGCTTGTACAGTTTGGGAAGGGGTTTTTTGAGAAAAAAGAAGAATCTACTTCAACCGATATGCCCTTAGGCACGGCCATACATAACATAGAAATCACACGTGGAAGGGGTGGGCAATTAGCTAGAGCAGCAGGTGCTGTAGCGAAACTGATTGCAAAAGAGGGTAAATTGGCCACTTTAAGATTACCATCTGGGGAGGTCCGTTTGGTATCCCAAAACTGCTTAGCAACAGTCGGACAAGTGGGTAATGTTGGGGTGAACCAAAAAAGTTTGGGTAGAGCCGGATCTAAGTGTTGGCTAGGTAAACGCCCCGTAGTAAGAGGGGTAGTTATGAACCCTGTGGACCACCCCCATGGGGGTGGTGAAGGGAAAGCCCCCATTGGTAGAAAAAAACCCACAACCCCTTGGGGTTATCCTGCGCTTGGAAGAAGAACTAGGAAAAGGAAAAAATATAGTGATAGTTTTATTCTTCGTCGCCGTAAGTAAATACGTAACTAGGAATATGGAAAATTGCATTTTTGGAATTTGCAATAATGCGATGGGCGAACGACGGGAATTGAACCCGCGCATGGTGGATTCACAATCCACTGCCTTGATCCACTTGGCTACATCCGCCCCTTATCCAGCTAAAGGATTTTCTCTTTTTTCCATTCATTATTATTCTATTTATTCTGACCTCCATACCTCGATCGAGATAGTGGACATAGGATGCCACTCTTTAAAATGAAAAAAAGGAGTAATCAGCTGTGACACGAAAAAAAACGAATCCTTTTGTAGCTCGTCATTTATTGGCAAAAATCGAAAAGGTCAATATGAAGGAGGAGAAAGAAATAATAGTAACGTGGTCCCGGGCATCTAGCATTCTACCCGCAATGGTTGGCCATACAATCGCGATTCATAATGGAAAAGAACATATACCTATTTACATAACAAATCCTATGGTAGGTCGCAAATTGGGGGAATTCGTGCCTACTCGGCATTTCACGAGTTATGAAAGTACAAGAAAGGATACTAAATCTCGTCGTTAATTGAATTCAGAATAGAAAGATTCAGAATAAACAAAGAAATACCCAATATCCTGTTGGAACAAGATATTGGGTATTTCCGGCTTTCCTTCCTTCAAAAATTCCTATATGTTTAGGAGAAAAACCTTATCCATTAAGGTAAGGAACTTCAAGAGCAGCTAGGTCTAGAGGGAAGTTGTGAGCATTACGTTCGTGCATTACCTCCATACCAAGATTAGCACGGTTGATGATATCAGCCCAAGTATTAATAACGCGACCTTGGCTATCAACTACAGATTGGTTGAAATTGAAACCATTTAGGTTGAATGCCATAGTACTAATACCTAAAGCAGTGAACCAGATCCCTACTACAGGCCAAGCAGCCAAGAAGAAGTGTAAAGAACGAGAATTGTTGAAACTAGCATATTGGAAGATTAATCGACCAAAATAACCGTGAGCAGCCACAATATTATAAGTCTCTTCTTCCTGACCAAATTTGTAACCCTCATTAGCAGACTCATTTTCAGTGGTTTCCCTGATCAAACTAGAGGTTACCAAGGAACCATGCATAGCACTGAATAGGGAACCGCCGAATACACCAGCTACACCTAACATGTGAAATGGATGCATAAGGATGTTGTGCTCTGCCTGGAATACAATCATAAAGTTGAAAGTACCAGATATTCCTAAAGGCATACCATCAGAGAAACTTCCTTGACCAATAGGGTAAATCAAGAAAACAGCAGTAGCAGCTGCAACAGGAGCTGAATATGCAACAGCAATCCAAGGGCGCATACCCAGACGGAAACTAAGTTCCCACTCACGACCCATATAACAAGCTACACCAAGTAAGAAGTGTAGAACAATTAGCTCATAAGGACCGCCATTGTATAACCATTCATCAACAGATGCAGCTTCCCAAATTGGGTAAAAATGCAATCCGATCGCCGCAGAAGTAGGAATAATAGCACCAGAGATAATATTGTTTCCATAAAGTAAAGAACCAGAAACAGGCTCACGAATACCATCAATATCTACTGGAGGAGCAGCGATGAAGGCGATAATAAATACGGAAGTTGCGGTCAATAAGGTAGGGATCATCAAAACACCGAACCATCCAATGTAAAGACGGTTTTCGGTGCTAGTTATCCAGTTGCAGAAGCGACCCCACAGGCTTGTACTTTCGCGTCTCTCTAAAATTGCAGTCATGGTAAGATCTTGGTTTATTCAAATTGCAAGGACTCCCAAGCACACGTATTAACTAGAAAGAAAATAGATAATAGAAGGCTTGTTATTTAACAGTATAACATAGTCTATATACCAATGTCAACCAAGCCAGCCCCAACGATTGGATTTTCGTATAACTTCATTTACCAAATCCAAAAATTTGGGAAATTAAGTTAGTAAAAATGAAAAACTCAGATTGCTCTTTTCTATTTTCCATATGGGTTGCCCGGGACTCGAACCCGGAACTAGTCGGATGGAGTAGATAATTCTTCCTTGTTACAATAGAAAAAACCCCTCCCCAAATCGTGCTTGCATTTTTCATTGCACACGACTTTCCCTATGTGGAAATAGCCAATTTCTATTCCGAAGAGGAAGTCCACTAATTTTGAGAATTTTTAATTAGTTAAAGTGATTCACCTACTATGGAACATTTCAGAATGGAAAATGTGCAAGTTTTATCTTGATATCGATCTTTTCTAGTTTATTAATTTTGTCTAATGATTAATTAAGAGTAAGAGGATTCACCAGGTCATTGATACGGATAATATCCAAATACCAAATACGCTCACTGTGTGATCCATGGAAAGAAAAGTGAATTGTTTTGGTGAACATCAAAGAAAAAACTTGCTCTTCTTCCGTAAAAAATTCTTCTAAAAATACCGAACCCAATCGTTGCATAAAAGTTCGTACCGTACTTTTATGTTTACGAGCTAAAGTTCTAGCACATGAAAGTCGAAGTATATATTTTAGTCGATACAAAGTCTGTTTTTTCGAAGATCCACTATGATAATGAAAAATATTTCTACATATCCGACCAAAACGATCAAGAATATCCCAATCTGATAAATCAGTCCAAACGGGTTTACTAATAGGATGCCCCGATCCAGTACAAAATTGAGCTTTTGATAAGGATCCGACAAGGGGAGTTGCAAGGACTGTGGTATCGAATTTTTTCATTCGAGTATCTATTAGAAAAGAATTCTCCAGCATTTGATTCCTTACTAACAAAGTATTTATTGGTACACTTGAAAGGTACCCCAGAAAATCGAAGCAAGAGTTTGTTAATTGGTTTAGACGAATCCTTTGTGGTTGAGTCCAAAAAGAGAAAAAATATTGCGAGAAATTGACAAGGTAAGATTTCCATTTCTTCTTCAAAAGAAGAGTGCCTTTTGATGCAAGAATTGCCTTTCCTTGATATCGAACATAATGCATAAGAGGATCCATAAAGAACCATATGGTTTTCCGAAAAAACCCCGGGTACATTACACCAAAATGTTCCATCTTCCCAGAAAAGATGATTCGTTCCAGAAAGGTTCCAGAAGATGTTAATCGTAAGCAAGAAGATTGTTTATGAAGAAACAACAAGAAAAATTCATATTCTGATACATAAGAGTTATATAGGAATCGAAATAGTCTTTTATTTTCTTTTTTCAAAAGAAAAATGGATTTCATTGAAGTAATAAAACTATTCCAATTCGAATAATAGTGGAGAAAGAATCGCAATAAATGCAAAGAGGGAACATCTTGAATCCGGTATTCAAGGAGTTGAACCAGGATTTCTAAATGGATAGGATAGGGTATTTTTATATGTGATAGATAATGTAAATGCAAAAATTTGTCTTCTAAAAAGGGAAATATTGAATGAATAGATTGTAAATTTTGAAAATTTGGTATTTCTTTTTCTTCCGGACAAGATAGTTGCCCTAGCGAGAGTGGGATTTCTACAACGATCGCAAACCCCTCAGATAGAATCTGAGAATAAAACTCAGAATAAAAATAATTACGGTGATCCAACAATCGATCTTGGTTAGGATAATTAACCGAATTAATTAAAAAATTCTGCTGATACATTCGAATAATTAAACGTTTCACAAGTAGTGAACTAAATTTCTTGTTATTACAACCAAAAATTTCCACGGGTTCGGAACCATTTAATCCATAATCATGAGCAAATGCATAAATATATTCCTGAAAGAGAAGTGGGTAGACGAAGTAGTGTTGACGAGATTTCTGTTTTTCTGAATACCCTTCGAATTTTTCCATTTGTATTTCTACTTGAAATAGAGAAAAAAAGCATTTCTCGGTTTATCAAATGATGATACATAGTGCAATATGGTCAGAACAAGGTGTTGCATAATACAAACCCAGGAAAGAAAGGGAGTCTAATCCATAGAACTTTTTCCACTCCTTTTCTATCTAATTAGTTTATGTTTGTTCTAATTATAAAACAAACAAGAACAAATCTTTTATTTTTGCAGGCCAATCGCTCTTTTGACTTTGGAATACAGTCTCTTTATCAATATACTGTTTCTTTTACACATTCAATTCATAACATCTCTTTTCAATCCATAATCAAGAATAATTAGGATTTCTAAAAAAAAAAAGTAAAGGGTCCATTCATAGGAAAACCTAACCTTTCCCCACATTAGGCACTAATCTATTTTTAACGTCTAATTAGATCGGGGAATCCTTCCAATTAACCAATTAAGAAGTTAAGCTCGTTGCTTTTTTTTTATTTTACCAGAATTAGAGCCAGGCTCTATCCATTTATTCACTAGACCCAGAAAATCAGAATTTTTTTTATTAAAAAAAAAAAAAGAAATTGATTTTATTACGACATGCTATTTTTTCCATTCATTACCTTTGAGGATCAGTCGTGGTCTTCTAGACTCTACCAAGAGTCTGGACGAATTTGTTGCTTCATCCAAATGTGTAAAAGATCATAGCCGCACTTAAAAGCCGAGTACTCTACCATTGAGTTAGCAACCCGGATAAAATAGGATCTCTTAGATACGATCAAAATCTAAAAATCGATGAAATTATACCACATTGAATTAGCAAGACATCAAAAGAAAGATTTTCTAATCCATTAAAAACACTCAAATACAAAAATGAACAGATCCGGTTAAATTTCACTAAGGCTAAGGGTAAAAAAAAAAAGCAGCCCCAATCACAATGGCAAAATTGTGATTTTTTTGGCAATTTAAAGAAGTAAAATAATCTTGTATGTGTATGAGAGTACATGCAAGAGGGGCAACCCTATCATTTGAATGAAGTGTAGACAGAAATACCTAATATGGAGTGACAATAAAGAGACCCATCTATCTACAAATTCTATTTGTTCAATAGACCTTTGTCAATGCAAATACAATGTAATTAGATATAAAAAGGAAATAAAATAGGGACTTTTGTTGGATTGGCACGACATAAATGCAGCAAAAAAAAAATAGGACTAAGAAAGAGGCAAATTGTGTCTAAATAATTAAGGGGTACTAAGGACCCTCTCCTACTTTTTTATTCATTTAGTTCTTCAATTAACTCAAAGTTCTTTCTTTATCTTTAAAGAATTCTGCCTTCCTTAAAATATCATAAACTGTTCTTGTAGGTTGAGCACCCTTTTCAAGGAAATAGAGAATAGCTGGAACATTTAAACAAGTTTGATTCTTTATCGGATCATAAAAACCTACTTTTCGAAGATCTCTTCCTTCTCTTCGAGATCGAACATCAATTGCAACGATTCGATAGATAGCTTATTGGGATAGATGTAGATAAACAACCCCCCCCTAGAAACGTATAGGAGGTTTTCTCCTCATACGGCTCGAGAAAATGATTCGAATTTCTGTCTATAATGCAATCTGTCTATAATGCAAATAGATAGAAATTCGATTATGACTTGCATTAATTTCCTTAAAGAAAAGAAAAAACAAATTTCATTTATACTCATGACTCAAGTTGGCTAATTTTTACTGACAAACTTCAAAAGAAAAACCCTTCGAAATTTTTTGAGTCGTCTCTAAACTCTTTTCTTTATCTCATCTCGAACAAATTGACTTTTATTCCTTATTCAGATCTAATTCTATTGTTGAGACGGTTGAAAATCGTGTTTACTTGTTCCGGAATCCTTTATCTTTGATTTGTGAAATCCTTGGGTTTAGACATTACTTCGGGAACTCCTATTCTTTTTTCTTTCAAAAGAGTAGCAACATACCCTTTCTTTTTTCTTATTTCCTTCGATAAAGCATTTCACTCTTCTATAGAAATCAAATATGAACAATTGATTCAGATAGACTTTTCATCAAAAAAGTTTTTCCAATCTTCCAAAATTAGACTTTTTCTTATTTTAACCTTTTGATTTCTATATTAAGGATAGACTGACAAAGTTGGCCTAATTTATTAGTTTTCACTAACCCTAGATTCTTTCCCTTGATCAAAAAGAAATTCTGTCCTCTCGAGCTCCATCGTGTACTATTTACTTTACTTACAAACAACCCAGCGAAAATTCGGTTCGGGACGAATAGAACAGACTATGTCGAGCCAAGAGCATTTTCATTACTATGGAAAATGATGGATAGGCAAATCCACAATCGATCATGTCCTTCAAGTCGCACGTTGCTTTCTACCACATCGTTTTAAACGAAGTTTTACCATAACATTCCTCTAATTTCATTGCAAAATGGTATCGAGAATTGATCCAATATGGATGGAATCATGAATAGTCATTGCTTTTGTATACTAATTCAAACCTGCTATCTATGGAGAAAATTGGATAAAAGAAATAAGTATTTATCGGGGAACACTCTGCAAAGATACAATTTATTTAAACCCATATTCTATCATATGAATGAAACATAGTTCGAAAAAGAGGAATAAAATAGTTTACTTAAGACTTATTTATTATTATTATTGAATTTCCATTTTCAACAGAGAACTCAAGATGATTAATCCTGAAATGAGAAGGATCCACTCTTTCCCAACAAATAAACTATCAACCTCAAAAAAAGTGGAATTAATTTAATGAATTAATCTATTTTTCTGTAACAAAAACAATTAACTATATAAACAAATAAGCTATGCCAATGAAAAGATTGGTCGTTTTTGAGTAGTTCTAAAATTCTCATACTTCTTCGACTCGAATAACAAAAGAAAGAACTCAAAATAAAAAATAAGAAAAGTACGATTTTTTCGAATCCATTCTATCCAACGAACAGTTCTTACCTTAACCTTACCGAAATGGATCATTCTGGATATTTAAAGAATCACAGATCGAGATCGTTTTCGCTTAACCAAAGAAAAGAAGGACGCTTCTTTTTTACTAATAATACAAGAAAACAAATAATACAACAAAAATCTATCTCTATCATAAAGGGATAGGTCTCATTTTCTATACAGTGTTTTACCTCATTAATTTTTTTTTTTTTTACTTACTTTAGTTCTTTAGTTTTGGGAAAATAAATAGGGGGTACTTCTTTTCTTTCATATTGGGTGTCAAATGGATCCTGTAAGAATTCCCACTTCATAGATACGGGGTATAAAGTTTATCCAAAAAGTTCCAATTTCAAAACACATATTCAAAACACATATGAGTAATGAGTAGTAGGGGCATATCCTGAATGTGCCTGATAGACAAAAATTTTTCATGAAAATAAAGATATTAAATTTGACTGGACTTGACACTTTATTTTTTGTTTTCTGAGAAAGAAAAAAATGCTTAGAAATGCATCTAATCTACGAGTTCATAAGAGATAATTATTCTCTTTAATAAACTTTTGTGTCGTGCAGGGCACAATACGATTCTATCTTTCGCTTCATCAGAAAAAATCTGGGACGAAAGGATTCGAACCTCCGAGTAACGGGACCAAAACCCGCTGCCTTACCACTTGGCCACGCCCCATGTCATTTCGTTTTATGAAACACTAATAAACACTATTATTTTTATATATTATTCGTCAATCCCACTTCAATTACCTAAAAAATGAGGGATATTTTCTTGCTAGGATTCTAGACATGCAGATAATATAGAATCCAAAAAATGCATTGATCATTACATGGAATTCTATTAAGATATTATATGAAAGTCGAATTTCTTCCATTCTCATTTGAGAATGCGAATACAAGGAGGTATTTTGTGTTTGGGAAAGTCCGAAGAAAAAAGGATTTGGAATCTACCTTTTCTTTTGCTTTTTCCCTTATAAAAATAACTCAATCAAAATCCAATTATCTACTCTACAAGAATGAAATGCTTGTTATGCCTAATATACTTAGTTTAACCTGTATCTGTTTTAATTCTGTTCTTTGTCCGACTAGCTTTTTCTTCGCCAAATTACCCGAAGCTTATGCCATTTTCAACCCAATCGTGGATGTTATGCCTGTCATACCTGTACTCTTTTTTCTATTAGCGTTTGTTTGGCAAGCTGCTGTAAGTTTTCGATGAAATCTTTACTATTCTGCCTGCCAAATTGAATGATGTATTCATTCCAAAAAAAAAAATGGATAAGAGCCGAGAAGTCTTATATTATGAACCTTCGATTCTAAAATGAAAATTCTTCTACATTGAATGTATAGCTGCAGCAATAAATTTTGATCAGCCTTTCTACCCCCTGCGCCTACGTTGAACAGGTACCTTTAGGTACCCACACAATACCTAAACTAATTTTTGATATTGATAAGAGTGCTTATTATAAAGCAATTCTTGCAATTTTTTTAAGAATTGATTTTTGCATTTTTAGGTGTCAAAATAAAGAAAACCCATCCTAGTGGATCCGTGTGGTAAGGAAAAATGGGTAATCTATTCCTTAACAAAAAAAATTTTGGAGATTATGTAATGCTTACTCTCAAACTTTTTGTTTATACAGTAGTGATATTCTTTGTTTCCCTCTTTATCTTTGGATTCTTATCTAATGACCCAGGACGTAATCCTGGGCGTGAGGAGTAAAAATCAAAAATTTTTTGGAATTTTTTCTTATAAATTTAAATTGGATTTATTTCGTACATTTATTTATGAGAAAATCCGGGGGTCAGAATTCCTTACAATTCGAAAGTCCCAAATGATCCGAGGGGGCGGAAAGAGAGGGATTCGAACCCTCGGTACAAAAAAATTGTACAACGGATTAGCAATCCGCCGCTTTAGTCCACTCAGCCATCTCTCCCCGTTCCAAATCGAAAGGTTTTCATGATATGGCAGAGGCAAGAAATAACGATTGTCAAAAATCCTTCCTTTTTCTTTCATTTCAAAAGTGCATAAAAATTATATTGCCAATTCCATTTTAATTATATTCTTTTTTCTTAATGTTAATAAAAAAAAGAAGAAAATTCTGGTTTTTTCTTTCCAAAATTCGATATAGGCTGAAAGACAATCAGATCTTTTTTCTCTTCAGCGGGCAGTTCCATATAGAATTTGTTAGAATAAAACAAGCGGGTTAAAAAAAAAAACTCTTTTTTTTTATTTATCCACAAAGCAAAAAAGGTTCTTATCAAACCCACAATAAAATGGGAAAGAAAGATAAAGTAAGTAGACCTGACCCCTTGAATAATGCCTCTATCTGCTATTCTGATATATAAATTCGATGTGGATGAAATTGGTGTATAAGCGCATTTTTGTATTTCCTTAGACTTAGATCGCGCAAGGCAAGAATTTTTCGCTATTTACGATTTCATATTCTTGTTACTAGACGTTCTATAGGAATAAGAAGAAATCGCAACTCTTTTCCGTTACACATAATAAATAAAGGGTTTCAAAAGTCAATTTTTCTTTTCAATATCTTTCTTTTTTTTTTCAGAATTCCATTTTTGTTCTTCCACCCATGCAATAGAGAGCGAATGAGAAAAGAGGGGTTTTCCCTTAAAAAATGGGCTTTGAAATAGAAATCATGGAATAATGCTGAATTCAAATGTTTATTTCTTTATTTCTTTTCTATAGTATAAGAAAAATGAATTAAATGAAATTTGTGGATTTAGCACGACCTGGGTTGTGACCCCATAGATAAAAATGCAAAATTTCTATCTTCGAGACGACTGAAAAAGGGCATTGAACGAGAAAGAAATCGTCCACAGATAATCAAACTATCGTATGCCCTGGAAGTAATATGAGGTGCTCGAAAATGGTTGAAGTAATTGAATAGGAGGATCACTATGACTATAGCCGTTGGTAGAGTTACTAAAGAAGAAAACGATCTATTTGATATTATGGACGACTGGTTACGAAGGGACCGTTTCGTTTTTGTAGGATGGTCCGGCTTATTGCTCTTTCCTTGTGCTTATTTCGCTTTAGGGGGTTGGTTTACAGGGACTACTTTTGTAACTTCTTGGTATACCCATGGATTGGCTAGTTCCTATTTGGAAGGTTGCAATTTCTTAACCGCGGCGGTTTCCACACCTGCCAATAGTTTAGCACACTCTTTGTTGCTACTATGGGGACCGGAAGCACAGGGAGATTTTACTCGTTGGTGTCAATTAGGTGGTCTTTGGACTTTTGTCGCTCTCCATGGAGCTTTTGCACTAATAGGTTTCATGCTACGTCAATTTGAACTTGCTCGGTCTGTTCAATTGCGGCCTTATAATGCAATTTCATTCTCTGGTCCAATCGCTGTTTTTGTTTCCGTATTCCTTATTTATCCACTGGGACAATCTGGTTGGTTCTTTGCGCCGAGTTTTGGCGTAGCAGCTATATTTCGGTTCATCCTTTTCTTCCAAGGATTTCATAATTGGACGTTGAACCCATTTCATATGATGGGAGTTGCCGGAGTATTAGGCGCAGCTCTGCTATGCGCTATCCACGGGGCTACCGTAGAAAACACTCTATTCGAAGATGGCGATGGTGCAAATACCTTCCGTGCTTTTAACCCAACTCAAGCTGAAGAAACTTATTCAATGGTCACTGCTAACCGCTTTTGGTCCCAAATCTTTGGTGTTGCTTTTTCCAATAAACGTTGGTTACATTTCTTTATGCTATTTGTACCCGTCACCGGTTTATGGATGAGTGCTATTGGCGTAGTTGGTCTGGCTCTGAACCTACGTGCCTATGACTTCGTTTCCCAGGAAATCCGTGCAGCGGAAGATCCTGAATTTGAGACTTTCTACACCAAAAATATTCTTTTAAACGAGGGTATTCGTGCGTGGATGGCAGCTCAGGATCAGCCTCATGAAAATCTTATATTCCCTGAGGAGGTTCTACCACGTGGAAACGCTCTTTAATGGAACTTTCGTTTTAGCTGGTCGTGACCAAGAAACCACCGGCTTTGCTTGGTGGGCTGGGAATGCCAGACTTATCAATTTGTCCGGTAAACTACTTGGAGCTCATGTAGCCCATGCCGGATTAATCGTATTCTGGGCCGGAGCAATGAACCTATTTGAAGTGGCCCATTTCGTACCAGAAAAGCCCATGTATGAACAAGGGTTGATTTTACTTCCGCACTTAGCTACTCTAGGTTGGGGAGTAGGGCCGGGGGGAGAAGTTCTAGATACTTTTCCTTACTTTGTATCCGGAGTACTTCACTTAATTTCCTCCGCAGTCTTAGGCTTCGGTGGCATTTATCACGCGCTTCTGGGACCCGAGACTCTTGAAGAATCTTTTCCATTCTTTGGTTATGTATGGAAAGATAGAAATAAAATGACTACAATTTTGGGTATTCACTTAATTTTGTTAGGTCTAGGTGCTTTTCTTCTAGTACTCAAGGCTCTTTATTTTGGCGGCGTATATGATACCTGGGCCCCCGGGGGGGGGGATGTAAGAAAAATTACCAATTTGACCCTTAGCCCCGGTGTTATATTTGGTTATTTACTAAAATCCCCTTTTGGGGGAGAAGGATGGATTGTTAGTGTGGATGATTTAGAAGATATAATTGGGGGACATGTATGGTTGGGTTCCATTTGTGTACTTGGCGGAATTTGGCATATCTTAACCAAACCCTTTGCATGGGCTCGCCGTGCATTTGTATGGTCTGGCGAAGCTTACTTGTCTTATAGTTTAGGTGCTTTATCTGTTTTTGGTTTTATCGCTTGTTGTTTTGTCTGGTTCAATAATACGGCTTATCCAAGTGAGTTTTACGGGCCCACTGGACCAGAAGCTTCTCAAGCTCAAGCATTTACTTTTCTAGTTAGAGACCAGCGTCTTGGAGCTAATGTAGGGTCTGCCCAAGGACCGACGGGTTTAGGTAAATATCTAATGCGTTCCCCAACGGGAGAGGTTATTTTTGGAGGGGAAACTATGCGTTTTTGGGACCTTCGTGCTCCGTGGTTAGAACCTCTAAGGGGCCCCAACGGTTTGGACTTGAGTAGGTTGAAAAAAGACATCCAACCTTGGCAAGAACGACGTTCAGCAGAATATATGACCCATGCTCCTTTAGGCTCTTTAAATTCCGTGGGTGGCGTAGCTACCGAGATCAATGCTGTTAATTATGTCTCCCCTAGAAGTTGGTTAGCGACCTCCCATTTTGTTCTAGGATTCTTCTTTTTTGTGGGCCATTTGTGGCATGCAGGAAGAGCCCGAGCTGCTGCAGCAGGCTTTGAAAAGGGAATTGATCGCGATTTGGAACCTGTTCTTTACATGACCCCTCTTAACTAAGATTTTTTATTTATACCTGTTCTAGTTTTTTTCTGTTCTGGCTCGGTTATTCCATCTAGCCGAGCCATTCATGCTTTTTTATGAAAGAATGATATAAGGGGGGCTGCACAAAGAAAAACATAGATAGAAAGAAGCAAATGTATTCAATATACAAAAGGAGAGAGAGGGATTCGAACCCTCGATAGTTCCTAGAACTATACCGGTTTTCAAGACCGGAGCTATCAACCACTCAGCCATCTCTCCACAGCCCAATCCCTATTTTATTCCTACAAATAGAACATAGCTATATGAAATGATCTACTAACTCATCTCAGATGCAAGTCCACTTTCAATATATCTCTGTATAAAGCGGTAAGGAAAAAGTTTTAATAAAAAGAAGAATCAATGGATTCATGATTAAACCCCTCCTACTTCTTGTATTTTCATACAATTTTGATTAAGTGAGGGATCAAATAGAAATATGTAGTCAACTTTATTTGAAGGTAGTTTGGAGGATTATAAATATGAATATTGCTTTCCAATTAGCTGTTTTTGCATTAATTGCGACTTCCTCAGTTTTAGTAATTAGTGTACCCCTTGTATTTGCTTCTCCTGATGGTTGGTCAAATAATAAAAACGTTGTATTTTCCGGTACATCATTATGGATTGGATTAGTCTTTCTGGTAGCTATTCTGAATTCTCTTATTTCTTGAATTTGTTTAGTATTTAGTAACCCGATACAAAATAAATAAAAAGAAAGGCCCTTTTTCGAAAAAATTAGGATTTTTATACACATTAAAATGCTATTTTCGTTCCGAATTATTACCTCTTCTCTTTCATTATTATGAAATTCTATTGCCATTAGAATATTGATTGATAGACAGTTAATAAAAAGAAAACTCTAATAGAAAATGAAACGGTCGACCCAGACATAGACGGTCGACCCAGACATAGACGGTCGACCCAGGTGGATATACCCTATAAAATATAGGACGTAGCAAGCGTAGTTCAATGTAGCGAGCGTAGTTCAGTGGTAAAACATCTCCTTGCCAAGGAGAAGATACGGGTTCGATTCCCGTCGCTCGCCAGCTTAATTTAGTAAGGTGCTATGATAAAAAATTCAGTCTAGTTGACTACTTAACTACTTAATATTATAGTTTATATTTAATATTATAGTTTATATTATAGTAAATTATATATATTTATTTTTAATATAGTAAATTATTATAGTAAATGACTACTTAACTACTTCTATTAAATTACTATTTAATATTAAATGAATATTAAATTAAGTAGTTGTTAGTCTAGTACTGTACCCCTTCCTATCTTATCCTTCCTTTGCACCCGACTCAAAAAAAAAGAGTGCTTCGAGGGTGCAAATCCAACTTTCTAAGAAAGTTCCCTAAACCGGGGATTCGCCGAGACAAACAAGAGACAAACGGTTTTGAAAGGGGGATAGGCTATGCTTTTCTTTCATTTTTTTTTTTTTTTTTTCTGCCTGCTAAATAAAAAAAAAGGGTTGGATATAGCCCTCTATCATATATATACAAATAGAATAGTCCATTTATACGGACTGCTAAGTGCGGAGACGGGAATCGAACCCGTGACCTCAAGGTTATGAGCCTCGTGAGCTACCAAACTGCTCTACTCCGCTCTGTAGGGCCGAAAACTGGTGGACGAAAGAAAAAGGTGGAATACAAGTCTCTACCATGTCTAGACAAACAAATGGAATAGTCTTTTTATACAGAATGGAGCGGGTAGCGGGAATCGAACCCGCATCGTTAGCTTGGAAGGCTAGGGGTTATAGTCGACGTTGGTTGATTATTTTTGACGTCTCTAATTCAAAACCGAACATGAAATTTTGATTTCATTCGGCTCCTTTATGGATATTCTCACCACTTAACATCTATGTCAGCTTTTCTGTCTGAATGGAACCAAAGCTCTCCGCTTTCTAGATGATCCCTATAGAATAGGAGATAGAAATTCTCCTAAATATCTATCTAATCTACTTACTTCGTTCCCTAATTTCATTCAAGAGATCCTGAGGAAAAGAGTTGGGTTTCCACCGAGCTGAAACAATATAATATACTGATGGTTCTAGTAAACCAAAACCATCGTTTTTTAGCTATTGGGCTTCCATTTCCTACAAAACAAAAGAAGATTTAGTTACGATTGGAAATAACCTTTTTTGTATCTTCATCCATAGATCCTTTACTCATATTTATTCAATCGGAATACTTATCGGAATACTTAATCCAATGCAAAATTATGCTTCGCGACTACGTACTCATAATCGAATTTGTATTTTAGATGCAAATTCAATTAGTCTTTGGATACTAATCGGGAGAATGTATATTCTTCCTCAATATGCTATTGAGAGGAAAAGGATTAAATCCTTTATAAGAACTAAAGTTTTCATCGGAATATGAATATAAAAAAACTTAAGGATGCCTTAAGTATATCATTTCAAATTCAGTTATTAATAGAACGAATCACACTTTTACCACTAAACTATACCCGCTACATGTAGATTATGATACCAATGCTACCCTTTGTCAAGGGTAGCCATTCGAGAAGGAGGCTAATTCCACCTTATCGAATCAAAGGAGAAAGTTCATGGCGGTGGGCGGTTGGTACTTCAATCGCGGACCTTTACTTTAGGATTTAGATAGCCCCTCTCTAGTCTGTAAAATACATCTCTTCTTACCATACCAATAGCGTATGAACCAAATGTATGCATTTCGATTAGGATCTATTCTACGGTTATGACTACAAGGATCATTATTTGTGAGGACGTAAATGTGCCAGACTGTTGTAAGGAATCGTTTAATTATTCCTACAATATATACTAAGAGATATAAAGGCAGTACAGTCCCCATAAATCCCTTTCTTCCTTTTCTTTTTTGTTCAGAATTGAACAAAGAAATTGCGAAAGATGTTTTCTTCCTCCACGTATCATGAAGTGCGAGCCATAGGGAAGGAGTGAGATGACTTTCCAAAATTTTTCATAGACTTCGTCTATCGCTTGAGAGAAGCAACAAAGAGTAATAACTTAAAAAGAAAAGCAGATACGAATCGCTGGTTAGTCGATCCTCTCCATTTCCTAATTTCCTCTCTTCTTTTCCGCTCAATTCTAGTTTATTAGATTCTTGTTTAAAAGAATCAAAGAAGATGAATAGAACTAAGAACACATAAAAAAGAGCATAGAGAACCATTACCAAACGTTCCTCCTAAGAATCATATTGGGTATCTATCCCCTTCCTTTTAACCCTAGGATCGAAAATCTAGAATCCTCCCTTTTCCTAGTGTTCGGAAACGGAAAACCCTGAACCTGGAGGAGTTAGGTATGTAGGATATGCTTTTTATTTTTTGTTGGACAGGCAGTAGTATAATTTTGATACTCTGCAGTATAAATTCGACTCCCAACCCTTTTTTTTAGAATAAAATTGTTGATAAAACTCCAACATAGTTTGTTCCAAATCCACTATAATCCTTGTAGAATAGTCAAGTACCCCATTTCCAAGGGGTACCTGTTGAAAATCGTTTCAACAAATCCGTCCAAAACTTTTTAAGAAAAATGAAAAAGTTTTGAACTCGAAAGTTTTTCCAAAAGATGCCTGCTAAAAATTGTTTCAATCTCTCACCAAAACAGATAAGAAGTATATCACTGAAAATTACTATCCAGCCATAGGGGTATATGAAGAGCGCAAATTCCTTTATACCCCACCCAATTAGAATTAGGGGAAATAAAACATAAATGGAGAAAGTTCTCATCATAAGATCAGCCAATAGAAGAAAAAAGTCCCTAATTCTGCAGAACATTCTGAGCACGTGAAAAGTGAATAGCCTAAAGATAAAAAAAAAGTTTATCATTTTTTTAACAGCAGTTCTTATTGCCCCTTTGGCCTTTTTGGCCCATTGTTGTATCCGATTCAACAATTGATACATATTTGTTCTCTTCTTAACAAAAAAAATGGAACTTCCGGACTTTGGTTTGGTGAGTCGTACGAGATCGTGTTTACATACCTATGAACTTAGCCTCTTCAAGTGTATCCGATATATATAATAATTTTTGGGTGTGTCAATTCTCTGTTCATGTATTTTATTATACATGATATGTATATGTATTTATTTATATAATAATAAATACCTATACTTTGTGCAAGTGATAAGAGATAATATGAAAGATTTTCTTATTTTTCTTAATTTTCTCAAGATTTTAAACCTCGCCATAAATAAACTTCGATATCTCGATCTCGATATATAGAAAAGAAAATCTCTACATATCTCTATATATACATATATTATGTACATTAATATATACATGTAATATGTACATTATGCAGTAGACCCATAATGGTAAATGAAAGTGGCTAATTATTGAATAAAAAGCCCTTTTAACTCAGTGGTAGAGTAATGCCATGGTAAGGCATAAGTCATCGGTTCAAATCCGATAAAGGGCTTTTCGCTTAGTGGTAGAATAATGCCTTGGTAAGACAGAAGTCATCGGTTCGAATCCGATAAAGTACTTTTCTACTAAATTCATTCATTTCTTTTTTGAAAATGTCCCCATTTTTTTTTTTTTTGCAATTTTATGACTTAGTTTAGTGCGAGATGCCCACATTTTTGGTCTGAACACTAAACGAAGCACAGAGTTAAAATTACAAAAAAAAATGAAATTGGACTCTTTTTCCTGTTATAGCAATCAATACCTGTACTGAACTAATTTAGATTCCTTTTTATTAGTCTATTCGTATTCTATACCCTTTAAACGAATTTCCTTAACCTTAAAAAGCTTAAAAAGTAGGGGATGATCCGTGAATTAACCTAACCATCAACTAAAAAAAATCCTATGAAAGCATAACAGAAAAGTAGTAAAGACTCTTTTCTTTGATCTAGTTCGAAGAGTATATTGACAATTCCAAAAAACTGCTCATACTATCATTATAGTATAATGACGAGTGGTTGTATATGGTGCTATCGTCTAGTGATGCCCCCATCGTCTAGTGGTTCAGGACATCTCTCTTTCAAGGAGGCAGCGGGGATTCGACTTCCCCTGGGGGTAGGGAGTATTATAAAAAGAGGTTAATCATAGATTATCAAAAAGCCTAGAAAAAATTCTTCCTGGGTCGATGCCCGAGCGGTTAATGGGGACGGACTGTAAATTCGTTGACGATATGTCTACGCTGGTTCAAATCCAGCTCGGCCCAAAAATTTAGGGCTTCGTGAATATGAACTAAATCTATTTTTTTTATGGAAGAAAAAAGATGTATTATCTATAGAAATAAAGGATAAAGAGAAACGGGGAAATTGATTTCTAATCCGTATCTCTCTGATTCTTTGTCTTACAAAGAAAAGACAAAGAAAAGAGCTTTTCTTATGGAAAAGCGGATTATCGTTTATTTTTAGGGATAAAAAATCGCAACATACTAGTTATGCCACTCTCACTATACCCGCATAGGATATGCGGGTATGTAGTATATGATTCGTCTATTTCTTAGAGCACGACAGACGGATCGAATCTTCTATTTAAGAATAGGCATGCCATACACCCCGCAGGGATTGTAGTTCAATTGGTCAGAGCACCGCCCTGTCAAGGCGGAAGCTGCGGGTTCGAGCCCCGTCAGTCCCGAACTAGGGTTCAATGAATGGACAAATTCATCTTTTCTTTTTTCATGGAAATTTTTGATGAAAAAAGGGGGGGGGGGGACAGGAGGCAAGATCAAATATCTATGGGGCACCCTTACTTCACTTTTATTTTTTTGCATTTCTCAGTAAAAAGAGAGCAGTGCAGTATAGAATTTTTTTTGCACTACTTCCGGTTGATAAGGAAAGGCATACATATCATACGTGGATTAGTATAATTTAGGATACTACTCCATTTTTATGATGATACCACCCTCATCTTAACTTCCTATTCGACTCTTATGAAATCGAGTACCGGTATTTTACCGGAATCCATACATAAACCGTATTCGTTTATTGTTAGAGAATGAATTTCATCTAATTAGTTACTTTTTGGGGGTTAAACCGCACCCCTTCCATTTTCTAGTTCCAACTTTGTTTGTGTATATAATTGGAAAGAATCCACCTCATTCTCACTCCATTTGCCGACTCCTTTTTTTATGGATTTGCTCTCATCTTTAGACCCCAAAAAGCGTATATGGATAGTAACCTAATAAAATAAAAACCAAGCAAACGCTCTTTTTCCTAAATTTAAATATGGGATCCTTTTTATTTAAGATCCTCTTTTCTCCATCTCATTTCTACTTCTACTGCTTATTGGGATGTCTATGTGACCCATAGAAAGTTGGTCATATAATACATACATAATTGTATGTATAACTATAAGAAAAAGGAAGTGAAATTGGATAAGATAAGAAAGATTTTGGGTTATACATATAGAAAAGCAAAAGTAGAAAAGAATGAAAAAAGAATAGAGGGGGTTTCGAATCCAATCAAAAAACCTATTTTGGTCTTAGTATGGATAAGAGATCTTCCTATGTTATATTATTCCACTATCCACCATGAATTGATTTGATAGATGCAATATTCATAATATTGAATTGATTCAGTATTATCAGAATGCAAGTCCTCCCCTTGAATTTACAGGATACCCCTTTTTCCTCTCCATGGGATTACATCCCGAGTTATTGTGAAAAAAATAAATAAATAAAGAGGTTATGGAAGTAAATATTCTCGCATTTATTGCTACAGCATTGTTCATTCTAGTTCCTACTGCCTTTTTACTTATTATTTATGTAAAAACAGCCAGTCAAAATGATTAATTGGAATTCCAATTAATCATTGAAGAAATGAAAAAGGGATTAAAGAAAATAAAAAATCCAAGTCTTAAATGAAAGGGTCTGGTTGGAATCATAAAGTGTGGTAGAAAGAACTACATATAGTTTTTTCTACCACACTTTAGATTCTTTCTATTATATTATCTTGAATCTACATAGAATCGATTAGTAGATTGAAATAGTAGTCTAATTCAACTTCTTTTTTCACTGCATCCACTTAATTTCAATCAAGTCAAAATCAAAAAAATCGAAGATAATTCTTCATTGAAAGAATCCAAGGAGGGGGAGAAAAATAATACGAGAATAGACTAGAATAGATTATAGTAAAAGAAAAAAAGTAAAAGGAAAAAACCTACGAATCTTTCATGCTTAAAAAAGGTGCGAGATGCTTCAATCGAGATCCTTCAAAAAAAAAAAAAAAGAACATCAAAAATTTTCTAAGAATAAGAAAATAGTATAAATGGAAAATGTGCGATATATTGTGAATAGCTTCGTGTAAGAAAGTCTAATTTTCTTATGTTCTAATTTTCTTATGTATAGAACTTTCTTTTTACTCATAATTTCTAGTAGAATAGAAGTTATGAATTACTATAATCGCCCTTTCTATTCTATTATACTGGAATAGAACGACTCTTTCTTACTTTCTTAAAAGAGTTTCTTACAAGAGTGAAACAAAACTAAAGAAAGAGAGAAAAAATAAAGTTTGGCAAAATTATTAATGCAAAACGATCAATTAAAGAAAAGAGTTGATACTACAATTCGACTACTCAATCAATTGGTAGTATCCCTAGAGTCCACTCCTCCCCCATACTACTAGCGAAAGAGAAAATGTAAAGACTACCATTAAAGCAGCCCAAGTGAGACTTACTATATCCATGTAAATTATGTCTCCTATTTCTATGAAAGAATTCTTCTACTATTGATCAATAATCATAGTGGAATCAAGGGTACAGAGTCAAAAGGCCATTCTGCCCTAAGACTATGGATGAATCCGTTAAAGGAATTTACTCCTAACAAATTCTTATATGATTTCTGGTAGAATTGGAGAGCATTAAGTAGAAATATGATACATCGCTCTTTCCCTAAAAAAGAGTAGGGGATGCTCTGAATAGAAGACGCGGGAATAGAGAGATTTTTTCTTTCGTTTGTTACCTTTTTTATAAGCAAAGGACGTAAGAATACACCATAAAATTAGGATAGATAAATATTTATTGGATACCTAACTTACCCATGTTTATTTTTATTTTTGACCTAAACCCTACTGCTGCCCCGCTTTCTATCTTTCTATGAAAGAGTAAGGAGGTCTTATCCACAATCCAAAAATTGATTTTTGATCAGCCTATTCAATCTAATTCTCGACAGAATCAGTAGCCTTTACTTTAGTGTATGTAGGTAGCATAAGATGTACGAAGTGTATGTAGTAAGATGTACGATAAAGTGTATGTAGTAAGATGTACGATAAATAAAATGTATGATAATTAGGAAGTCTTTCTATTTCTTCGCAAAGTCCCTTCTTCAATCTTAGATTGAAAAAAGAATGCCCCTTAGGGACCTTTGGCTACGAAGATTTCTGACATCTTAGTCTCGTAGTTTTAAATTCCCGAATCGAATCGATTTAAATTAATAAAAGAATAAGGAAACGCTACCTCATCCCTATTGGTAGCCGTTTGGGCCACTGCCCACAAAACAAACCCTAGTTTGAGGGTAGAACTATGGTATGGATTCTCAAAATCCAGTATCGCCAAACCTAGTTACTCTCGTGCCCCAACTTAGGGGGGTACGAATTTGTCGAGTTTGATCAGTACTATAATCCTAAGTATTTTATTGATCAGGCGGCACCCAGATTTGAACTGGGGGTAAAGGATTTGCAGTCCCCTGCCTTACCACTTGGCCATGCCGCCAAAAAATCCGATCTAAAATCGAGAAAAGAGCAAGTATTCATTCACATTTTTTTACTAATTACTAAAACCTTTTTTTCTTTTATCTTGAATCTAATTCTACTTACTTTTTTAGAATCTTTTTCAAAAAATAGATTTCTGCTTTTTTGGATCCAGTTTCGCTTATTCTCCTCGATGGATTCTATCTTAAAACACACATTGCTAACACTAGAAAACTTCCCGCTTCTTTCTATTCTATTGAGATGACAAAGAAGAAAAGAAGAAAAAGTGGATTTCCAGTCGCAGGCTGCAAAATTCAGAACAAATTAGAACCATTAACTATAATATAATAAAATTAGAATATAATAATATAATTAACTATAATATAATAAAATAAAACTATAATATAATAATATAATAAATATAATATTATTATTATTATTTTTTGAATTGCAGTAGTGAACGACTCTTAAATCGGTATTCCCCCCCATTATTTTGAATGGCATAATAAAATAGAATAAGAATAAATGTTTCCCTAATCTGTATATAGGGAAACTCCAGGTCCGAACAGCATTATTATCTACAGATCCCCCTTATGTACATATTCCTATGGGGAATCGTGCTTTAATTTTTCATTGTATTAAATATCTTGAATAAAAAAAAAAAGAGGGAATTTGCTCTGATATAGATTATAGCCAGGCCTTCTTGGCCCACCTAAGTGCAATTACGATAAAAGAAAGGATATGTAGATAGGTGGATAACTAGATTGGCAAGTACTTAAAAAATAAAGTACTTTATCTTTATTTTAGGATTCTACAACGAAATCCTTTATTTTCTAGCAATTCTACTACTACGAAACAAAAAAGACCCTTCAAATTCTTTTTGAAAAAGAAACTAAGCGTGCTATTCTAAATCGAACTAAAGTCAAACTTTCTAGTGCTTATAAATTCTTATGGCTTTATCCCTTTCATAGAAAGGAGATAAAACGAGAAATCTTTGCTATCCAATCTTTTTAGAATATCATAAAGTTTCAGTGGCAGAATTTTTTTCTAGGACTGTTTTATCAATTCATTTTTATTCCATTTCAACCCCTGCTAAATTCGAACTTTCGTCGAAATCGTCTCTATTCATATGTATGAAATACATATATGAAATACGTATGTGGAGTTCCCTAGAATTTCATGTGATTCAGTAAACAGAATATGGATTCCATGATTGCTAGATTGATCCGTAGGGATTGATGAAGAGTGAGCTGATAATGGAATTTTTCTTCTATAAATAGGAAACTTAAGATTCAAATGCTCCGGAATGGAAATGAGGGAATGTCCACAATACCCGGATTTAGTCAGATCCAATTCGAGGGATTTTGTAGATTCATTAATCAAGGCTTGGCGGAAGAACTTGAGAAGTTTCCCACAATTAAAGATCCAGATCACGAAATTGCATTTCAATTATTTGCGAAAGGATATCAATTGCTAGAACCCTCGATAAAAGAAAGGAATGCTGTGTATGAATCACTCACCTATTCTTCCGAATTATATGTATCCGCGAGATTAATTTTTGGTTTCGATGTGCAAAAGGAAACCATTTCTATTGGAAACATTCCTATAATGAATTCCTTAGGAACCTTTATAATAAATGGAATATACCGAATTGTGATCAATCAAATATTGCTAAGTCCTGGTATTTACTACCGCTCGGAATTAGACCATAAGGGAATTTCTATATATACCGGGACTATAATATCAGATTGGGGAGGAAGGTCGGAATTAGCAATTGATAAAAAAGAAAGGATATGGGCTCGCGTGAGTAGAAAACAAAAGATATCTATTTTAGTTCTATCATCAGCTATGGGTTCGAATCTAAGAGAAATTTTAGATAATGTTTCCTACCCCGAAATTTTCTTGTCTTTCCCGAATGCTAAGGAGAAGAAGAGGATTGAGTCAAAAGAAAAAGCTATTTTGGAGTTTTATCAACAATTTGCTTGTGTAGGTGGGGACCTGGTATTTTCGGAGTCCTTATGCGAGGAATTACAAAAGAAATTTTTTCAACAAAAATGTGAATTAGGAAGAGTTGGTCGACGAAATATGAATCGGAGACTGAATCTTGATATCCCTCAGAACAATACATTCTTGTTACCACGAGATGTATTGGCCGCTACGGATCATTTGATTGGAATGAAATTTGGAACGGGTATACTTGACGATGACGATATGAATCACTTGAAAAATAAACGTATTCGTTCGGTTGCAGATCTGTTACAAGATCAATTCGGACTGGCTCTTGGCCGTTTACAACATGCGGTTCAAAAAACTATCCGTAGAGTATTCATACGTCAATCGAAACCGACTCCACAAACTTTGGTAACTCCAACTTCAACTTCGATTTTATTAATAACTACTTATGAGACCTTTTTTGGCACATACCCCTTAGCTCAAGTTTTTGATCAAACCAATCCATTGACACAAACGGTTCATGGGCGAAAAGTGAGTTGTTTGGGTCCAGGAGGATTGACGGGGAGAACTGCAAGTTTTCGGAGCCGAGATATTCATCCGAGTCACTATGGGCGTATTTGTCCAATTGACACGTCCGAAGGAATCAATGTTGGACTTACCGGATCGTTAGCTATTCATGCGAGAATTGATCACTGGTGGGGATCTATAGAGAGTCCGTTTTATGAAATATCTGAGAAAGCAAAAGAAAAAAAAGAGAGACAGGTAGTTTATTTATCACCAAATAGAGATGAATATTATATGATAGCAGCAGGAAATTCTTTGTCCTTGAATCAGGGTATTCAGGAAGAACAGGTTGTTCCAGCTAGATACCGTCAAGAATTCCTGACTATTGCATGGGAACAGATTCATGTTAGAAGTATTTTTCCTTTCCAATATTTTTCTATTGGAGGTTCTCTCATTCCTTTTATTGAGCATAATGATGCGAATCGGGCTTTAATGAGTTCTAATATGCAGCGCCAAGCAGTTCCACTTTCTCGGTCCGAGAAGTGCATTGTTGGAACTGGATTGGAACGCCAAACAGCTCTAGATTCGAGGGTTTCCGTTATAGCCCAACGCGAGGGAAAGATCATTTCTAGTGATAGTCACAAGATCCTTTTATCAAGTAGTGGGAAGACCATAAGTATTCCTTTAGTTGCCCATCGGCGCTCTAACAAAAATACTTGTATGCACCAAAAACCTCGGGTTCCGCGGGGTAAATCCATTAAAAAAGGGCAAATTTTAGCGGAGGGAGCAGCTACAGTTGGCGGGGAACTTGCTTTAGGAAAAAACGTTTTAGTAGCTTATATGCCCTGGGAGGGTTACAATTTTGAAGACGCAGTACTAATTAGTGAACGTTTGGTATATGAGGATATTTATACTTCTTTTCACATCCGAAAATATGAAATTCAGACGGATACGACAAGCCAAGGCTCCGCTGAAAAAATCACTAAACAAATACCACATCTAGAAGAACATTTACTTCGCAATTTGGACAGAAATGGAGTTGTAAGGTTGGGATCCTGGGTAGAAACTGGCGATATTTTAGTAGGTAAATTAACGCCTCAGATAGCGAGCGAATCGTCCTATATCGCGGAAGCTGGATTATTACGGGCTATTTTTGGTCTTGAGGTATCCACTTCAAAAGAAACTTCTCTCAAACTACCTATAGGTGGAAGAGGGCGCGTTATCGATGTGAAATGGATCCAGAGGGACCCCTTTGACATAATGGTTCGTGTATATATTTTACAGAAACGTGAAATCAAAGTTGGGGATAAAGTAGCTGGAAGACACGGGAATAAGGGGATCATTTCCAAAATTTTGCCTAGGCAAGATATGCCCTATTTGCAAGATGGAACACCTGTTGATATGGTCTTCAATCCCTTAGGAGTACCCTCACGAATGAATGTGGGACAAATATTTGAAAGCTCGCTCGGATTAGCAGGGGATCTGCTAAAGAAACATTATAGAATAGCACCCTTTGATGAGAGATATGAGCAAGAGGCTTCAAGAAAACTTGTGTTTTCGGAATTATATGAAGCCAGTAAACAAACAAAAAATCCATGGGTATTTGAACCCGAGTACCCGGGAAAAAGCAGAATATTTGATGGAAGAACAGGAGATCCCTTCGAACAGCCTGTTCTAATAGGGAAGTCCTATATCTTAAAATTAATTCATCAAGTTGATGAGAAAATTCATGGACGTTCTACTGGGCCCTACTCACTTGTTACCCAACAACCCGTTAGAGGAAGAGCCAAGCAAGGGGGACAACGAATAGGAGAAATGGAAGTTTGGGCTTTAGAAGGATTTGGTGTTGCTCATATTTTACAAGAGATACTTACTTATAAATCTGATCATCTTATAGCTCGCCAAGAAATACTTAATGCTACGATCTGGGGAAAAAGAGTGCCTAATCACGAGGATCCGCCAGAATCTTTTCGAGTGCTCGTTCGAGAACTACGATCTTTGGCTCTAGAACTGAACCATTTCCTTGTATCTGAGAAGAACTTCCAGGTTAATAGGGAGGATGTTTGATCGGAATAAATATAAATTTTTTTCTTATTTCTATTTTATGATTGACCAATATAAACATAAACAACTTCAAATTGGACTCGTTTCCCCTCAACAAATAAAGGCTTGGGCTAAAAAAATCCTACCTAATGGGGAAGTCGTTGGCGAAGTCACAAGGCCCTCCACTTTTCATTATAAAACCGATAAACCAGAAAAAGATGGATTGTTTTGCGAAAGAATCTTTGGACCCATAAAAAGCGGAATTTGTGCTTGTGGAAACTCTCGAGCGAGCGTAGCTGAAAACGAAGACGAAAGATTTTGCCAAAAATGCGGGGTAGAATTTGTTGATTCTCGGATACGAAGATATCAAATGGGATACATCAAACTAGCATGTCCAGTGACTCATGTGTGGTATTTGAAAGGTCTTCCTAGTTATATTGCGAATCTTTTAGATAAACCCCTTAAGAAATTGGAGGGCCTAGTATATGGTGATTTCTCTTTTGCTAGGCCCAGCGCTAAAAAACCTACTTTCTTACGATTACGGGGTTTATTCGAAGATGAAATTTCATCCTGTAACCACAGTATTTCTCCCTTTTTTTCTACCCCAGGCTTTGCAACATTTCGAAATCGGGAAATTGCAACAGGAGCAGGCGCTATTAGAGAACAATTAGCAGATTTAGATTTGCGAATTATTATAGAGAATTCTTTGGTTGAATGGAAGGAATTAGAAGACGAGGGGTATAGTGGAGATGAATGGGAAGATAGAAAAAGACGAATAAGAAAAGTTTTTTTGATTAGACGCATGCAATTGGCGAAACATTTTATTCAAACAAATGTAGAACCAGAATGGATGGTTTTGTGCTTATTACCGGTTCTTCCTCCCGAATTGAGACCCATTGTTTATAGATCTGGGGATAAAGTAGTGACTTCAGATATTAATGAACTTTATAAGAGAGTTATCCGTCGGAACAACAACCTTGCCTATCTATTAAAAAGAAGTGAATTAGCACCAGCAGATTTAGTAATGTGCCAGGAAAAATTGGTACAAGAAGCCGTGGATACACTTCTTGATAGTGGGTCCCGCGGGCAACCGACGAGGGATGGTCACAATAAAGTATACAAATCACTTTCAGATGTAATTGAGGGTAAAGAGGGGAGGTTTCGCGAGACTCTGCTTGGGAAACGGGTCGATTACTCGGGGCGTTCTGTCATTGTTGTGGGTCCTTCGCTTTCATTACATCAATGTGGATTACCTCTAGAGATAGCAATAAAGCTTTTTCAGCTATTTGTAATTCGCGATTTAATCACGAAACGTGCTACTTCTAATGTCAGGATTGCTAAAAGGAAAATTTGGGAAAAGGAACCCATTGTATGGGAAATACTTCAAGAAGTTATGCGGGGACATCCTGTACTGTTGAACAGAGCACCTACCCTGCATAGATTAGGCATACAGGCCTTCCAACCCACTTTAGTAGAGGGACGTACTATTTGTTTACATCCATTAGTGTGTAAGGGTTTCAATGCGGACTTTGATGGGGATCAAATGGCTGTTCACCTACCTTTATCCTTGGAAGCTCAGGCGGAAGCCCGTTTACTTATGTTTTCTCATATGAATCTCCTGTCTCCCGCTATTGGAGATCCTATTTGCGTGCCAACCCAAGACATGCTTATCGGACTTTATGTATTAACGATTGGAAACCGTCTAGGTATTTGTGCAAATAGATATAATAGTTGCGGAAACTCTCCAAATAAAAAAGTAAACTACAATAATAACAATTATTATAAGTATACGAAAGATAAAGAACCCCATTTTTCTAGTTCCTATGATGCACTGGGAGCTTATAGACAAAAACGAATCGGTTTAAACAGTCCCTTGTGGCTCCGATGGAAACTAGATCAACGCATCGTTGGGTCAAGAGAAGTTCCGATTGAAGTTCAATATGAATCTTTTGGGACTTATCATGAGATTTATGCCCACTATCTAGTAGTGGGAAATAGAAAAAAAGAAATCCGTTCTATATACATTCGAACCACTCTTGGTCATATTTCTTTTTATAGAGAAATAGAGGAAGCCATACAAGGATTTAGTCGGGCCTATTCATACACTATCTAAACAAGGAAGTTAGATTCGGCGATGCCCCTTTCGGGGGGCATTCCGATTTCGCTAGTACCATCTTTTTTGCCGCGCAAATCCAGATTGAGATTGAGGAAAGGGAGTAAATTAAGTTTTCGAATCACTGACTCAGGCCCATTGTCGAATCCTACTCAGCAATTGTCGAATCCTACTCAGCCAAAAAAAGGGGGTACTTATGTATGGCAGAACGGGCCAACCTGGTCTTTCATAATAAAGAGATAGACGGAACTGCTATGAAACGGCTTATTAGCAGATTAATAGATCATTTCGGAATGGGATATACATCCCATATACTGGATCAAATAAAGACTCTGGGCTTCCATCAAGCCACTACTACATCGATTTCTTTAGGAATCGAGGATCTTTTAACAATACCCTCTAAAGGATGGTTAGTCCAAGACGCGGAACAACAGAGTTTTCTTTTGGAGAAACACTATTATTATGGAGCTATACACGCGGTAGAAAAATTACGCCAATCCGTTGAGATATGGTATGCTACAAGTGAATATTTGAAACAAGAAATGAATTCGAATTTTCGAATAACGGATCCTTCTAATCCAGTCTATCTAATGTCTTTTTCAGGAGCCAGAGGAAATGCATCTCAGGTACACCAATTAGTAGGTATGAGAGGGTTAATGGCGGATCCTCAAGGACAAATGATTGATTTACCTATTCAAAGCAATTTACGCGAGGGACTTTCTTTGACAGAATATATAATTTCCTGCTACGGAGCCCGAAAAGGGGTTGTAGATACTGCTGTACGAACAGCGGATGCTGGCTATCTTACACGTAGACTTGTTGAAGTAGTTCAACATATTATTGTGCGTAGAAGAGATTGTGGTACTATCCAAGGTATTTCTGTGAGTCCTCAAAATGGGATGACGGAAAAACTTTTTGTCCAAACACTAATTGGTCGTGTATTAGCAGACGATATATATATTGGTTCACGATGCATTGCTTCTCGAAATCAAGATATTGGAATTGGATTAGTCAATCGATTCATAACTGCCTTTCGAGCACAACCGTTTCGAGCACAACCAATATATATTAGAACCCCCTTTACTTGCCGGAGCACATCTTGGATCTGTCAATTATGTTATGGGCGGAGTCCCACTCATGGGGATCTGGTCGAATTGGGGGAAGCTGTAGGTATTATTGCGGGTCAATCAATTGGGGAGCCGGGGACTCAATTAACATTAAGAACTTTTCATACTGGTGGAGTATTCACAGGGGGTACTGCCGACCTTATACGATCCCCCTCGAATGGAAAAATCCAATTCAATGAGGATTTGGTTCACCCCACACGTACCCGTCATGGGCAGCCTGCTTTTCTATGCTATATAGACTTGCATGTAACTATTCAGAGTCAGGATATTCTACATAGTGTGAATATTCCGTTAAAAAGCTTGATTCTAGTGCAAAATGATCAATATGTAGAATCTGAACAAGTAATTGCGGAGATTCGTGCCGGAACGTCCACTTTGCATTTTAAAGAAAAGGTACAAAAGCATATTTATTCCGAATCAGACGGGGAAATGCACTGGAGTACTGATGTTTACCATGCGCCCGAATATCAATATGGTAATCTTCGTCGATTACCAAAAACAAGCCATTTATGGATATTGTCAGTAAGTATGTGCAGATCCAGTATAGCATCTTTTTCGCTGCACAAGGATCAAGATCAAATGAATACTTATTCTTTTTCTGTTGATGGAAGATATATCTTTGACTTCTCAATGGCTAATGATCAAGTAAGCCATAGACTGTTGGATACTTTTGGTAAAAAAGATAGAGAAATTCTTGATTATTTAACGCCAGATCGAATCGTGTTCAACGGTCATTGGAATTGTTTCTATCCTTCCATTCTTCAAGATAATTCAGATTTGTTGGCGAAAAAGCGAAGAAATAGGCTCGTCGTTCCATTACAATATCATCAAGAACAAGAAAAAGAGCGAATATCCTGTTTGGGTATTTCAATGGAAATACCCTTTATGGGTGTTTTACGTAGAAATACTATTTTTGCTTATTTTGACGATCCACGATACAGAAAAGATAAAAGGGGTTCAGGAATTGTTAAATTTAGATATAGGACCCTGGAGGAAGAATATCGGACCCAAGAGGAAGAGTATAGGACTCGAGAGGAAGAATATCGGACTCGAGAGGAAGACTCAGAAGACGAATATGAGAGCCCAGAGAACAAATATAGGACCCGAGAGGGAGAGGGCGAATATAAAATCCTAGAAGACGAATATAGGACTCTAGAGGACGAATATGAAACCCTAGAAGATGAATATGGGATCCTAGAGGACGAATATAGGACTCTAGAGAAAGACTCAGAGGAAGAATATGGGAGCCTAGAGAACAAATATAGGACTCGAGAGGGAGAGGGCGAATATGAAATCCTAGAGGAAGAATCAGAAGAAGAATATGGGAGCTCTGAAGATGGCTCAGAGAAGGAATATGGGACTTTAGAAGAAGACTCAGAAGAAGACTCAGAGGAAGACTCAGAAGACGAATATGGGAGCCCGGAGGAAGATTCTATCTTAAAAAAAGAGGGTTTTATTGAGCATCGAGGAACAAAAGAATTTAGTCTAAAATACCAAAAGAAGTAGATCGGTTTTTTTTCATTCTTCAAGAACTGCATATCTTGCCGAGATCCTCATCCCTAAAGGTACTTGACAATAGTATTATTGGAGTCGATACACAACTCACAAAAAATACAAGAAGTCGACTAGGTGGATTGGTCCGAGTGAAGAGAAAAAAAAGCCATACAGAACTCAAAATCTTTTCCGGAGATATTCATTTTCCTGAAGAGGCGGATAAGATATTAGGTGGCAGTTTGATACCACCAGAAAGAGAAAAAAAAGATTCTAAGGAATCAAAAAAAAGGAAAAATTGGGTTTATGTTCAACGGAAAAAATTTCTCAAAAGCAAGGAAAAGTATTTTGTTTCGGTTCGACCTGCAGTCGCATATGAAATGGACGAAGGGATAAATTTAGCAACACTTTTCCCGCAGGATCTCCTGCAAGAAGAGGATAATCTCCAACTTCGACTTGTCAATTTTATTTCTCATGAAAATAGCAAGTTAACTCAAAGAATTTATCACACGAATAGTCAATTCGTTCGAACTTGCTTAGTAGTGAATTGGGAACAAGAAGAAAAAGAGGGAGCTCGTGCTTCTCTTGTTGAGGTAAAAACAAATGATCTAATTCGCGATTTCCTAAGAATTGAGTTAGTCAAGTCTACTATTTTGTATACACGAAGAAGGTATGATAGGACAAGTGTAGGATTGATTCCCAATAATAGGTTAGATCGCAACAATACCAATTCCTTTTATTCCAAGGCGAAGATTCAATCACTTAGCCAACATCAAGAAGTTATTGGCACCTTGTTGAATCGAAATAAAGAATATCCATCTTTGATGATTTTGTTGGCATCCAACTGTTCTCGAATTGGTTTATTCAAGAATTCTAAATATCCCAATGCGGTAAAAGAATCGAATCCTAGAATTCCTATTCGAGATATTTTTGGGCTCTTAGGCGTTATTGTACCTAGTATATCGAATTTTTCTTCATCTTACTATTTATTAACGCATAATCAGATCTTGTTAAAAAAATACTTGTTCCTTGACAATTTGAAACAAACCTTACAAGTACTTCAAGGACTTAAATACTCTTTAATAGACGAAAATAAAAGGATTTCGAATTTTGACAGTAACATCATGTTGGAGCCATTCCATTTGAATTGGCACTTTCTCCATCATGACTCATGGGAAGAGACATTGGCAATAATTCACCTTGGACAATTTATTTGTGAAAATTTATGTCTATTTAAATTACACATAAAAAAATCTGGTCAAATTTTCATTGTTAATATGGACTCCTTTGTTCTAAGAGCAGCTAAGCCTTATTTGGCCACTATAGGAGCAACTGTTCATGGTCATTATGGAAAAATCCTTTACAAAGGAGATAGGTTAGTTACGTTTATATATGAAAAATCGAGATCCAGTGATATAACGCAAGGTCTTCCAAAAGTAGAACAAATCTTCGAAGCGCGTTCAATTGATTCACTATCGCCGAATCTCGAAAGGAGAATTGAGGATTGGAATGAACGTATACCAAGAATTCTTGGGGTTCCCTGGGGATTCTTGATTGGAGCTGAGCTAACCATAGCCCAAAGTCGTATCTCTTTGGTTAATAAGATCCAAAAGGTTTATCGATCCCAAGGGGTACAGATCCATAATAGACATATAGAGATTATTATACGCCAAGTAACATCAAAAGTAAGGGTTTCCGAAGATGGAATGTCTAATGTTTTTTTACCTGGGGAATTAATAGGACTATTGCGAGCGGAACGAGCAGGGCGGGCTTTAGATGAATCGATCTATTATCGGGCAATCTTATTGGGAATAACAAGGGCTTCCCTGAATACCCAAAGTTTCATATCTGAAGCAAGTTTTCAAGAAACTGCTCGAGTTTTAGCAAAAGCTGCCCTACGAGGTCGTATTGATTGGTTGAAAGGTCTGAAAGAAAACGTAGTTCTGGGGGGGATTATACCTGTTGGTACCGGATTCCAAAAATTTGTGCATCGTTCCCCACAAGACAAGAACCTTTATTTAGAAATTCAAAAAAAAAATCTATTCGCGTCGGAAATGAGAGATATTTTGTTTCTCCATACAGAATTAGTTTCTTCTGATTCTGACGTAACAAACAATTTCTATGAAACATCAGAGACCCCGTTTACCCCTATTTATACGATTTAAGTATACATAAAGCAATTTTTTTTACTTTAATTTAAACTATACTTTTGACCTTAGAATGCTAACAGGTCTGATTTTCGATTTTGTACTTAAATTTAAATTGTATTTTAATAAGTAAAAGAAGTCAGTTAATTCATTAAGGCTATGTTTATACCGTGTATCAATGGTCAAGAAGGTTCCATTGGAACAATTATTATTTATTTCAAGCTATTTCGGCTCTTTCTTAATCTTCAAAAAGAAATGAATTCCGTAATGGTAACACGAAAAAAGAAAAAAAAAGGAAGTGTGGAAAAAATGACAAGAAGATATTGGAACATCAATTTGAAAGAGATGATAGAAGCGGGAGTTCATTTTGGTCATGGTATTAAGAAATGGAATCCCAAAATGGCCCCTTACATCTCGGCAAAGCGTAAAGGTACTCATATTACAAATCTTGCTAGAACAGCTCGTTTTTTATCAGAAGCTTGTGATTTAGTTTTTGATGCAGCAAGTCAGGGAAAAAGCTTCTTAATTGTTGGTACCAAAAAAAGAGCAGCGGATTTAGTAGCATCAGCTGCAATAAGGTCTCGTTGTCATTATGTTAATAAAAAGTGGTTCAGCGGTATGTTAACGAATTGGTCGATTACCAAAACTAGACTTTCTCAATTTAGAGACTTAAGAGCAGAAGAAAAAATGGGAAAATTCCACCATCTCCCAAAAAGAGATGCGGCAATCTTAAAGAGAAAATTATCTACCTTGCAAAGATATCTCGGCGGGATCAAATATATGACGAGGTTGCCTGACATTGTGATCGTCCTTGATCAGCAAAAAGAGTATATAGCTCTTCAGGAATGTGCCATTTTGGGGATTCCTACTATTTCTTTAGTCGATACAAATTGTGACCCAGATCTTGCGAATATATCGATTCCTGCCAACGATGACACTATGACTTCAATTCGATTAATTCTTAACAAATTAGTATTTGCAATTTCTGAGGGCCGTTCTCTCTATATAAGAAATCGTTGATTAAGAAGAATAGTGAATTCTTGAGCAACTGCGTAGATTTATAGGATTAATTACTATTCTTTTTTGTTTTGCATAGATAAAAGAAGGGAAATATTGATATATATTAGAGGGTATTGATATATATTATGATCTGATGTGATTTCTTGGTATATTAAATATAAGATTAATACTTCAAGTTGCTGAGTTGAGAAAGAGATGCTTGAATCAAAAGAATTCCTTTTTTGAAGTTCAATTTTTATCAGAGGACAATATGAATATTACACCATGTTCCATTAAAACACTCAAGGGGTTATATGATATATCGGGTGTAGAAGTAGGGCAACACTTCTATTGGCAAATAGGAGGTTTCCAAATTCATGCCCAAGTACTCATCACTTCTTGGGTCGTAATTACTATTTTGCTAGGTTCAGTTATCATAGCTGTTCGGAATCCACAAACCATCCCGACCGATGGTCAGAATTTCTTCGAATATGTCCTTGAGTTTATTCGAGACTTGAGCAAAACTCAGATTGGAGAAGAATATGGTCCCTGGGTTCCCTTTATTGGAACTATGTTCCTTTTTATTTTTGTTTCGAATTGGTCAGGTGCTCTTTTACCTTGGAAAATTATAGAGTTACCCCATGGGGAATTAGCAGCGCCCACGAATGATATAAATACTACTGTTGCTTTAGCTTTACTAACATCAGCGGCATATTTTTATGCGGGTCTTAGCAAAAAAGGATTGAGTTATTTCGAAAAATATATTAAACCAACCCCAATCCTTTTACCTATTAACATCCTAGAAGATTTCACAAAACCATTATCACTTAGTTTTCGACTTTTCGGAAATATATTGGCGGATGAATTAGTCGTTGTTGTTCTTGTTTCTTTAGTCCCCTTAGTAGTCCCTATACCGGTCATGTTTCTTGGATTATTTACAAGCGGTATTCAAGCTCTTATTTTTGCAACGTTAGCCGCAGCCTATATAGGTGAATCCATGGAAGGTCATCATTGAATTAACTAGTTTTTGAAATAGTCTTTCTTTTTTTAGCTTAGCCCAATTCATGCATGATTCCGGATAATCCTCTTAGTTGGAAAACTAAATAGTTCGAAAGGCGTATGAATATACAACCTAGAGTTGTAGGAGAGAGAATAGACTATATTATGGAAGAGGTAAAGTATATATGCATTCAGGGGGGCCAAGTCAGGTTAGATCTATATCTTTAATGCCTATAAGACAGTCATCTTTTGTGTGGCTTTCTAAAGAATGATTTTAGAATCGGATTCAATAGAAAATGAGAAATAGGCAAACAAAATAGAAGAAACAAATGTATATGGGATTTTTTTTATTCCTAAGTTAGATTCATTATCTAATCCGATATATAGAATTCCCTTCTATATGGAACTGGATTCCATATCTAGTTCTATGCAGCATATTGTTATCAATTGTATATCTTGATTTGATTCCTATTGGATTTGGATTAGTTCGATTTCAATAGGGGTTCTTCCTGTATTTCGTCTTTTATTATGTTAGATGAAGGGGAAAAAATGGGAACTCAAAGATATCGAAGAGTAAAAAAAGGATGGAATAAAAGAGTGATTGGTTGAAAAGAAAGAGAAATAGAATAATGAGAATCATATGGATTTACACAAACCTCTAATGATTAGAAACTAAAAAACGAGATCTCGAAGTAATTCGAACGATTTCGATTATCATTTATTTGTACTTATTAGTTACTTCTACCCGATAGAGCTTAGAAGTTGGAAGTAATAATTTCTTGGTTGATTGTATCCTTAACCATTTCTTTTTTTTTTGACACGAGGAACTCATCATGAATCCACTAATTGCTGCTGCTTCCGTTATTGCTGCTGGATTGGCCGTAGGGCTTGCTTCTATTGGGCCCGGAGTTGGTCAAGGTACTGCTGCAGGACAAGCTGTAGAAGGTATTGCGAGACAGCCAGAAGCAGAAGGTAAAATAAGAGGTACTTTATTGCTTAGTCTAGCTTTTATGGAAGCTTTAACAATTTATGGACTGGTTGTGGCACTAGCGCTTTTATTTGCGAACCCTTTTGTTTAATCCTAAAAAAGAAAATGAGTCCTTTAGATTAGATACTTTTTTCTTTTTTTAGTACATGGCATTTGCTTATGTAATTCTAAGTATATCAATACTTTACTTTACTCCTATTTATTATATTATTTCTTTTTTATATTATTCCGGAAATTTTGTATTTATCGGGACAGACAATACCCTAGGAACCCCAAGAAGGGCTGATTTGAGCATGATCAATTTAGAGGATATGCTCGCCCTCTTCCTTCCCGTCCTTAGTTTAGGACAGTGGAAAGTATTTTTCCTTTTATTTTAGGAATTTTGGGAACATTTCAACAAAGGAGATCTTTCACAGGTCAAACGAGACCTAAGACTTAATCTAAAAGAAATTATTAGATTGAATCTATTTGCATTAAAAAAACCGATCAAAAAGGACGAGCGAAGTAAGTAATCGAAAAACTTTCTTCTTTGTTCGTCCTATCTATAAGAGGAGAGCATATGAAAAATGTAACCCATTCTTTTGTTTTTTTAGCTCACTGGCCATTCGCTGGGAGTTTCGGGCTTAATACCGATATTTTAGCAACAATCTAATAAATCTAACTGTAGTGGTTGGTGTATTGATTTTTTTTTGGAAAGGGAGTGTGTGCGAGTTGTCTATTTCAAGAATAGATTGGATCTATCCGGCTGCACTTTAGAATATTTTTAGTATTTTTTTTGATAAATAAGAAAAGGTGCACGATCTCGACGAATTACTTCTGAATAACTTCAGAAATCATATGGAAGAACCATAGCATTTCGCGATTCATTGGTAAATTTACTTTGATTCTCTATAGACCAATAATGTGAGACCATTAACACGGTTAAAGCTAAACTGCTTGAAGTCCGGGCAAAAAGGGGTACTCTTTCTACAACTACATTAGTATTAGTCTCGAAATGCTTTAAACGGGAATAGCTAGTGTAGAATTTATCTGATATAGAACACTCATATCGATAAAATAGTTTGAACTATTTACTAGAAGGGCACGCAGCCCTTTTTCCAATGCCAAATCGACGACCTATGTATAAAAAAAGAGAAATTTTTTGGATTTGAAGAAAAATAAAAGGAATTCTATCAATTTTTATTTTCCATTTATTTAGTTAGTTTTTCTTAATGAAATTGAAATTATTAACTAACAGAGCAAACACAAATAAAGAAACAACTTTGCTGACCATGATAGATTTTTATCTAGTTGGAAGAGTCCTCTTAATATTCATCTAGTCTTATATAAGTTTGGGTATATAGAAATACAAACAGAAAAGAGAGGATAGAGGATAGGCTCATTACATAAAAAAAAGATATGGAAATAGCCATAATACATAACAAAAAAGAAAAAAAGGAGCGGGAGAGCCAAATGAATCGAAAGATTCATGTTTGGTTCGGGAAGAGATCATAAAAATTGTAAACTTAATAGCAAGATAATCTACTTTCATTAAAAGATTTATTAGATAATCGAAAACAGAGGATTTTAAGTACTATTCGAAATTCGGAAGAATTGCGTAAAGGGACCCTTGAACAACTCGAAAAAGCTCGTATTCGATTACAGAAAGTCGAACTGGAAGCAGATGAGTATCGAATGAATGGATACTCTGAAATAGAACGAGAAAAAGAAAATTTGATTAATGCTACTTCTATTAGTTTGGAACAATTAGAAAAGTCTAAAAAACGAAACCCTTTATTTTGAAAACAAAGGGCGATGAATCAGGTCCGACAACGGGTTTTCCAACAAGCTGTACAAGGAGCTCTAGGAACTCTGAATAGTTGTTTGAATACCGAGTTACATTTCCGTACGATTCGTGCTAATATTGGCATTCTCGGGGCCATAGAATGGAAGAGATAATTCAATTTATTAGGTTTTGAACTTCTACTTTGTTTAGAATTTAGGCATTATTTTTCCCTTGCTTCCAAAAAAAAAAAATTAAAGAAACACTAATGGCAACCCTTCGAGTCGACGAAATTAATAAAATTCTCCGCGAACGTATTGAACAAATAATAGGAAAGTAGGGATTGAGAATATCGGTCGCGTAGTGCAAGTGGGGGATGGGATTGCTCGTATTATAGGTCTTGGTGAAATAATGTCAGGTGAATTAGTCGAATTTGCAGAAGGGACGAGAGGTATTGCTCTGAATTTGGAATCTAAAAATGTTGGGATTGTATTAATGGGCGATGGGTTGATGATACAAGAGGGAAGTTTTGTAAAAGCAACAGGAAGAATTGCTCAGATACCCGTGAGCGAGGCTTACTTGGGTCGTGTTATAAATGCTCTCGCTAAACCTATTGATGGAGAGGCGAAATTGTCGCTTCAGAATCTCGCTTAATTGAATCTCCTGCTCCGGGTATAATTTCTAGGCGTTCCGTATATGAACCCCTTCAAACAGGGCTTATTGCTATCGATTCGATGATCCCCATAGGGCGCGGTCAGCGAGAGTTAATTATTGGGGACAGACAGACTGGCAAAACAGCAGTAGCCACAGATACAATTCTCAATCAAAAAGGTCAAGATGTAATATGTGTTTATGTAGCTATCGGTCAAAGAGCATCCTCCGTGGCTCAAGTAGTAACTACTTTCCACGAAGAGGGGGCCATGGAAATACACTATTGTAGTAGCTGAAATGGCGGATTCACCCGCTACATTACAATATCTCGCTCCTTATACGGGAGCAGCCCTGGCTGAGTATTTTATGTACCGCGAACGGCATACCTTAATAATTTATGATGATCTCTCCAAACAGGCACAAGCTTATCGCCAAATGTCCCTTCTATTAAGAAGACTCCCGGCCGCGAAGCTTATCCAGGGGATGTTTTTTATTGCATTCACGCCTTTTAGAAAGAGCCGCTAAATTAAATTCTCTTTTAGGCGAAGGGAGTATGACCGCTTTACCAATAGTGGAGACTCAATCTGGAGACGTTTCCGCCTATATTCCTACTAATGTAATTTCAATTACAGATGGACAAATATTCTTATCCGCGGATCTATTCAATGCCGGAATTCGACCTGCTATTAATGTGGGTATTTCAGTTTCCAGAGTAGGATCCGCAGCTCAAATTAAAGCCATGAAACAAGTAGCTGGCAAATCAAAATTGGAACTAGCTCAATTCGCAGAATTACAAGCCTTTGCACAATTCGCCTCCGCTCTGGATAAAACAAGTCAGAATCAATTGGCAAGGGGTCGACGATTACGGGAATTGCTTAAACAATCCAATCAAACCCTCTCCCAGTGGAAGAGCAGGTAGCTACTATTTATACCGGAACGAGAGGATATCTTGATTCGTTAGAAATTGAACAGGTAAAGAAATTTCTGGATGAGTTACGTAAACACCTAAAAGATACTAAACCTCAATTCCAAGAAATTATATCTTCTAGTAAGACATTCACGAGCAAGCAGAAACCCTTTTGAAGGAAGCTATTCAGGAACAGCTTGAACGGTTTTCCCTCAGGAACAAACATAAATATAGCATGTCTACTCTTATTAGTATAACTCGTGTTAGTAGAAGAGGAATCAAAGATTTTTCATTTGAATCATGCAAAATTTTTTTTTCGTTTAGTATAGTTATTTAAAGAATAGATAGAAAAAGATTGCGTCCAATAGGATTGAACCTATACCAAAGGTTAGAAGACCTCTGTCCTATCCATTAGACAATGGACGCTTCTCTTTCTTATTTTATTCTTTCTTTTTTATATTTCAGAGAAATAATAAAAAACTGTTAGACCGAAACTCTTTTAGGAAAGAAAAACAAATCCATATACCATATACAAATGGATGATACATATATCATAAAGAAGAATATGGAGCAGGTAGTCCAGTATCGAACCCGTAACCCCCAAGGTTATGAGCTTTGTGAGCTACCAAACTGCTCCACCTTCTTAGCGGGAAACTAGTGGGTGGATAGGCCCCTCTACCATATCTATACAAATAGAATAGTCCATTTATACAGAATGGTAAAGAGGGCTCTTCTACGATCATCAATTCGAGAAACCATACAAATATGAAAGAAAGGGTATTTTTATCCTTACCAACTGGATCTTGTTGCACCCGGTAACAAACATGCATAAACCATTTCTCGAAGTATGTGTCCGGATAGCCCAAAGTCTCGATAGTTAGCTCTAGGTCTTCCGGTTAAAAAACAACGTCGATGAAGGCCGTGTAGGTGCACTATTACGTGGTAGGGATTGCAATTTTTCTTGCATTTTTGTTTTTTTTCGCTCAAACTCAAAGGGGAAACTTTGCTTCTTATCTTTTTTTTTTGAGGATCGACGAATCAAATGATATTTTGTTCTAATTTCTGCCGCTTCTTCTCCCTCTGAATCAAACTTTGTTTGCCATAATGTGCCGTTCCTATTATTACCAAGTATATGGTTCTAATCCTAGATAGAAAAATAAATAGCAAAAATCTAAAAAGGCGGATCCTCCCTCTCCATCAAGAGTAATGAACTGGGTTCTGATACAGTACAAAAAAAAATAACTAAATTAACAAACTTGCTGATGTTGAGGCAATCAAGAAAGCTGCATAAGTGAATATATAACCCACGGAAAAGTGGGCTAATCCGACCAATCTTGCTTGCACAATGGAAAGAGCCACGGGCTTATCTCTCCAGCGAATTAAATTAGCCAAAGGTGTCCGTTCATGAGCCCATGCTAAAGTCTCAATTAATTCCTGCCAATATCCACGCCAGGAAATTAAGAACATAAATCCTGTAGCCCAAACAAGATGTCCAAATAAGAACATCCAAGCCCATACTGATAAACTATTCATCCCAAAAGGATTATATCCATTAATAAGTTGTGAAGAGTTTAACCATAGGTAATCTCTTAACCATCCCATCAAATAAGTGGAGGATTCATTAAATTGTGAAACGTTGCCCTGCCATAATGTAATGTGTTTCCAATGCCAATAAAAAGTAACCCATCCAATGGTATTTAACATCCAGAAAACTGCCAAATAAAACGCGTCCCAAGCAGAAATATCACAAGTACCGCCGCGCCCTGGGCCGTCGCAAGGAAAACTATACCCGAAATCCTTTTTATCCGGCATTAATTTGGAACCGCGTGCATCTAAAGCACCCTTTACTAAAATCAATGTAGTTGTATGCAAACCTAGAGCAATAGCATGATGAACCAAGAAATCCCCAGGTCCTATTGTTAAGAAAAGCGAATTACTATTCTCATTAACAGCATTCAACCATCCGGGCAACCATATGTTTCGACCTGCATTGAAAGCGGGGCCATTCGTTGAAGATAAGAGTATATCGAACCCATATGTCGTCTTACCATGAGCAGATTGTATCCATTGGGCAAATATAGGTTCAATCAAGATTTGCTTTTCTGGAGTACCAAAAGCAAGCATAACGTCGTTATGAACATAAAGGCCCAAGGTATGGAATCCTAGGAAGAGGCTAGCCCAACTTAAATGAGATATGATAGCTTCCTTATGGTCTAACATTCTTGCCAATACATTATCTTCATTCTGTTCCGGATTGTAATCCCTAATGAAAAAAATAGCTCCATGAGCAAAAGCCCCTGTCATGATGAACCCTGCAATGTATTGGTGATGAGTATATAAAGCAGCTTGAGTAGTAAAGTCTTGTGCTATGAATGCATAAGCAGGTAAAGAGTACATATGTTGAGCTACTAAGGAAGTAATAACCCCTAAGGAAGCTAGAGCAAGGCCTAATTGAAAATGAATCGAATTATTGATTGTATCATAAAGGCCTTTATGCCCACGTCCTAATCGACCCCCCGGAGGAGTATGTGCTTCTAAAAGATCTTTGATACTGTGCCCAATTCCGAAGTTAGTTCGATACATATGACCGGCAATGAGAAAAATAAATGCAATAGCTAAATGATGATGAGCAATATCGGTCAGCCACAAACTTTGTGTTTGTGGATGGAATCCCCCAAGAAGGGTCAGAATGGCAGTTCCCGCTCCTTGAGTGGTACCAAATAAATGATTACTCGAATCAGGATTTTGGGCATAAAGATTCCACTGACCCGTCAGAAGGGGACCCAACCCCTGGGGATAGGGTAATACATCTAAGAAATTATTCCATCGAACGTACTCCCCCCTGGATCCGGGAATAGCAACATGAACTAAATGTCCTGTCCAAGCCAAAGAACTTACTCCGAAAAGTCCTGACAAATGATGATTCAGACGAGATTCGGCGTTTTTGAACCACGAAAGGCTTGGCTTCCATTTGGGTTGTAGATGTAACCAACCCCCTATTAAGGATAGCGTAGAAAGAAATAATAGAAAAAGAGCTCCAGTATAAAGATCTTCATTGGTGCGCAATCCAATTGTATACCACCACTGATAAACCCCAGAATAAGCGATATTCACTGGACCGGCAGCACCTCCTCGAGTAAAGGCTTCCACAGCGGGTTGCCCAAAATGAGGATCCCAAATGGCATGAGCAATAGGTCTTACGTGTAAAGGATCCTGTATCCATGATTCAAAATTTCCTTGCCAAGCTACATGAAACAGATTTCCGGACGTCCATAGAAAGATTATTGCTAACTGCCCAAAGTGAGAAGCAAAAATGTTCTGATAAAGACGTTCCTCAGTAATATCATCATGACTTTCGAAATCATGTGCGGTAGCAATACCAAACCAAATACGACGAGTAGTGGGGTCCTGAGCTAAGCCTTGGCTAAACCTGGGAAATCTTAATTCCATAATGCCTTTCAAATCCTCCTAGCCACTATCCTACTGCAATAATTCTCGCTAAGAAGAATGCCCATGTTGTGGCAATTCCACCCAGAAGGTAATGGGTTACTCCTACAGCACGTCCTTGTATAATGCTCAAGGCTCTAGGCTGAGTAGCAGGAGCAACTTTTAATTTGTTATGAGCCCAAACGATAGATTCAATGAGTTCTTGCCAATAACCACGGCCGCTGAATAAAAACATTAAACTGAAAGCCCAGACAAAATGAGCGCCTAAGAAAAAAAGACCATATGCAGATAATGAAGAACCATAAGACTGAATTACTTGGGATGCCTGTGCCCACAAGAAATCTCGAAGCCAACCATTAATCGTAATGGAACTCTGCGCAAAGTTTCCCCCTGTGATATGAGTTACTATCCCTTGATCACTTATAGTACCCCAAACATCCGACTGCATTTTCCAACTGAAATGGAAAATGACTACCGAAATAGAATTGTACATCCAGAATAGACCTAAGAAAACATGATCCCAGGCGGATACTTGACATGTTCCCCCTCGCCCAGGTCCGTCGCAAGGGAAGCGAAAGCCAAGATTTGCTTTATCAGGTATCAGACGGGAACTGCGAGCAAATAAAACACCTTTCAAAAGTATTAATACAGTCACATGGATGGTAAATGCGTGAATGTGATGGACTAAAAAATCTGCGGTTCCTAATGGAATAGGTAACAAAGCTACTTTGCCGCCTATAGCTACTAACTCGCCGCCTCCCCACGTTAAGCTGGTACTTGTTGTTGCACCAGGAGCTGTTACGCCAGGCGCGCCAGCATGGATATTTTGTATCCATTGAGCAAAGATGGGTTGTAATTGTATGGCGGTATCCGAAAACATATCTTGGGGACGGCCTAAAGCACTCATGGTATCATTATGAATGTACAAGCCAAAACTGTGAAAACCCAGAAATATACATACCCAGTTAAGGTGGGATATGATTGCATCGCGGTGTCTAAGGACGCGATCTAATAGATCGTTGTATCGAGTAGTTGGATCATAGTCTCTTACCATAAAAATGGCTGCATGTGCAGCAGCACCAACTATTAGAAATCCGCCAATCCACATGTGGTGTGTGAACAAGGAAAGTTGTGTACCGTAGTCAGTAGCTAGGTATGGATAGGGGGGCATAGAGTACATATGATGAGCTACAACAATAGTTGTAGAGCCTAGCATAGCTAGGTTAAGAGATAATTGAGCATGCCATGACGTTGTTAGGATTTCATAGAGACCTTTATGGCCTTGTCCTGTAAATGGGCCCTTATGAGCCTCCAAAATATCTTTAAGTCCATGACCAATACCCCAATTGGTCCTATACATATGACCAGCGATCAGGAAAAGAATAGCAATAGCTAAATGATGGTGTGCAATATCGCTCAACCATAGACCACCGGTTATTGGATCTAGTCCTCCGCGAAAACTAAGAAATTCCGCATATTTGGACCAATTCAAGGTGAAAAAAGGGGTTGCTCCTTCGGCAAAACTAGGATAAAGTTGAGCCAAAAGGTCGCGATTCAAGATAAATTCATGAGGAAGTGGTATCTCTTTAGGATCAACCCCAGCGTCGAGAAATTGGTTAATCGGTAAAGATACATGGATTTGGTGTCCCGCCCAAGAAAGAGACCCAAGTCCTAATAATCCCGCTAAGTGGTGATTCAACATGGATTCTACATCTTGGAACCAGGCCAATTTGGGAGCGGCTTTGTGATAATGGAACCAACCGGCAAAAAGCATTAACGATGCAAAAATCAATGCACCAATTGCGGTACAATAGAGTTGTAATTCACTAGTTATTCCGGATGCTCGCCAAATCTGAAAAAAACCAGAGGTTATTTGGATTCCTCGGAAACCCCCGCCTACATCACCATTCAAAATTTCTTGTCCTACTATTGGCCAAACTACCTGAGCACTGGGTCCAATGTGAGTAGGATCGCTTAGCCATGCTTCATAATTGGAAAAACGGGCACCGTGGAAGTACATGCCACTCAACCAAAGAAAGATAATGGAGAGTTGGCCGAAATGAGCACTAAAGACTTTTCGGGAGATCTCCTCCAAATCACCGGTATGACTATCGAAATCGTGAGCATCAGCATGTAGGTTCCAGATCCAAGTGGTAGTATCGGGGCCCTTAGCTATTGTTCTTGAGAAATGCCCGGGTCTGGCCCATTCCTCAAAAGATGTTTTTATAGGATCCCTATCCACAGCAATTTTAACTTCTGGTTCCGACGAACGAATAATCATTAAGTCCTCCTCTTTCCGGACAAGACATACAAAGAGACCCGCCAACTGTCTTTTTATTGAATCTTTTAAAGATAGATATTATGATTAGTCCTTTTCTTTACTATCTACCGTCCTTCTATTTTTTTTTTTTAGTTATTCACTGGAGCAATTATATATTGAAGTCAATCCGAGGCAAGTGTTCGGATCTATTATGACATAAGGATTAGGTGCCTAACGGACATTGGTTATTCTGGAAAATTATTTCCCGACATAACAAAAAAATCTTTTTTTACGTTTTAATTTAAGAAGCTGGTGTATTTTTTTTCTGAGGGTATAAGCCCCTATCTACATCTACTTTCCTTGAGTGAGCATAATATAGATTTTTTGATTCGATTCAAAATTCCAAGATAACTCATTAGAATTATTAATAAGACCGTCCTGATATATTAGGTAGGAATATTTAGATTGCCGATTTTTATGTACTTTATTACTTCTGTTCCAGAGCCTATCCCTATTGTTTATCCTTATGAAATATGATATAAAATTGAAGGTAGAAGAAAGGGATATAATGAAATTCTTGATTTGATTTTCAACCAAACCACCCTTTTTATGAAAATGGAGAGTGGTCTTATTCAAATTCAAAGCGCTTCGTAATCTTTAACCAGTTCTGTGCTTCAATATAATTTCCTGGAGTAAGCGCTATAGCTTGTTTCCAATACTCAGCAGCTTGATCAAACCAAGCTTCCGCAATTTCCGAATCGCCCTGTAGAATGGCCTGTTCTCCTCGGTTGGAATAGGCAGTTCCTTTCCCTAGAACCGTACTTGAGAGTTTCCTACCTCATACGGCTCAGAAATTGCTATCTTAATTTCCCCTATCTTAACTGAATTCGATTTCTCAAAAATCAATCCAATTTCTTCTTGGGTTAAGCAGAAGAAGTTAATTACCTAAGTTTCAAACCCTAATTTTGATCAATAATCAGTTTGATCTTTTCTCCCACCTTCAGAAGAATGAAGCATAGATAGACCTATATCCTTCGTTCGAATTTTCTGAAAGGTAACTATCTCGGTTTCGTTTCTTTCATATATGAAATTTCTATAGAATCCTGGAAAAAGACCTTTTTCCATAAGAAAGAAAAAAGAACTTACTATCTTTGGGATCTGATACTACACCGCTGCTTAATCCCTTAGTGGATCGGCTTTATTACATAAGCGGATTCCTAAATTTTGTCCCATATCGTGGTATAATGAAGCAGTTTTTTTTAGTTGTATCGACCCAGTCGCTCACTAATTGATCTTTACGGTGTTTTCTCTATCAATTTCAGCTTTATCCATAGAATAGTAGTATAGGCTCTACTTTCTTCCTATTTTGATTCTCGTGAAGTGTCCTTCCTTCCTACAGCTGATAGGGTAAAATCGTTGTTTTGACGATCCCTATGTAGAAAGCCCTCTTTTCTAGTATTCACTAGAAAATTTCCTCCTTTCTTTTTTTTCTTCTTTCTATAGTGGAGATAGTCGCACGTAATGACAGATCACGGCCATATTATTAAAAGCTTGCGGTAAGAAGGGGTTTCGTTCTAGCGCCCGGAAATAATATTCCAAAGCCTTTGTATGCTCTCCATTGCTTGTGTGTATAAGGCCTATGTTATATAGTATATAACTTCGATCATAGGGATCAATTTCTAGTCGCGTAGCTTCATAATAATTCTGCAAAGCTTCCGCATAATTTCCTTCGGATTGAGCCAACATCCGTTACGGTCGTTCATTCTATTCAAAAAATCTCCGTTCCAAAACCGTACATGAGGTTTTCATCTCATACGGCTTCTCCCTTCTATACATAGTACTAAGCGAAAAATCTATAGAATAAAAATCGAATTAGTCCCATCTCATTATGGACCGAAGGGGGCTGGTATTTTTCCAAGAAATCTCTAGCCAACCTTCCCCCAAGAGGTTTTTCTTAACACCAATGAATTATATTAATGCTAGAGGAAAACGATAGCTCCAAGAATTTCTTTGTTCTCAACGCCTCCTATTTAGAGGAATTAGCCACTTCAACGACCTTTGATGGTTATAAGGGTATCCAAAGTACAAACCTGATGGTTGTTTGTTATCCCAACCATTCTTCCCAACCCTGATACCAATCAGGAAAGGGCTAATTTCTAACAAAGTTTTTCTCTTGTTGATTCCTATTTCGTGGTGTAGTGCTTTTCTCCCCTATGCTGCCTATTGGTACTAGTAGAGTCGGATTGCCCTGTAATACAGAACCTATCCTGTAGGTGTAACCTTTCGCTCAATACTCAAATCTACAATTGAAGCATCTGAGGCCACATCAATCGAGGATACACGACAGAAGGAATTGTTAGTTCACCTCACCTTCCCCAAGCGCGGGTTTCCTTTACTAATTTTGTTCTCTCTATGCGAACCCTCTCTCTTTCTCGTAAGAATGAGATATAGGTAGGGCTAAAAAAAAAAAGAGTCAAATCGCACCATCTCTATAATAAGTAAATGCCCTTTTTTCCCCGGAGGTTGTCGGAATTATTTGCAATAAAATATTGGCTACAATCGAGGAGGTCTTATCAATGAAATTTCCATTTATACGGGATCTAGGCATAATTCCCAACCCATTCTATATAGAATTCTTTTCATTCTATCACAAAATAACATAAAAACAAAACATTCGATTCTTATAAATCGATCCATATGCTCTAAATGGATAAGAGAGATATGGATTTTCCGCTCAGCTCAAATTGTCTCCTTTTCCTTCTGTTTGGACAAGAAGAGAAGAGATATGAAATATTTGACTAAGACTGGATTTCATTCCACTTTCCTATTTCTCAACAACAACTTCCCTCATCAGCTATTTCGCGTTTTCAAAGTCATTAATTGCCCCATACCCCTTTTATATTTAGATTGTATGGCGTAATGTACCTTATGCAAATGGAATTCTAGGGTTCCTTTATTTTCTTATGGAATAAGAAGAATTCTTCCATTCTCTTTTTATTTTGGTTTTCCCCAAAGAAAAACTTTTCGAGGGAGCAGAATTCCTAGTAAAAAAATACAGGATCCTTCCACTTAGATGAAAAGGAATTTTTCCATCCAATCCAATAGAGCCATGGAATTCCCGAGCCGTTGTGGCTGTACCTGTACTGCAGGAATACGAAAACTCGCTATTCACTCAGTTTATTTTCCATAATAAGATTATGTAGGAGAGATGGCCGAGCGGTTCAAGGCGTAGCATTGGAACTGCTATGTAGACTTTTGTTTACCGAGGGTTCGAATCCCTCTCTTTCCGTTTCTCTTAATTCATCAATGTTAGCGATCACAATGTATCAAATTAAATAACAATTTATTCCAACAATAATACCTTTAATTAATAGAAATTCTCTATAGCAAATTACTGTGGTATGTAAAATACACATCGAGGAAATAACAAAAAAGAAAAAAGTATCCTAGGGTTAATCTATTTCTGCTAGGTGAACGGGAAAATACGAATTAAGAGCCTTAGGTCGATTTAGTTCGGGGAAAGGGGAAGGGGAAAAAAATTCTATGAACCTTTCCTTTTTTCGTTAAGTTCAAGTCTGGCGAGAATAATATTCTACAACTAACAACTCATTTATTTTGAGACCGACCCACTTCCTATCTAGAATTTTTTTTACTAGTCCTTTATATTGCAATGTGTCAACCGTCAAATGCTTTGGTAATTTGCCCGGATCGGATGAAGCAATATAATTTTGAACCAAACGTTTTGATCGTTGGTTATCCTTCGTAGTAATAATATCTCGGGGTTTGCAACGAAAGCTTGGTATATCAACTATACGACCATTAACTAAAATATGTCTATGGTTAACTAATTGTCGGGCCCCAGGAATGGTTGAAGCCATACCCAATCGAAAAAGGATATTATCCAAACGCATTTCAAGTAATTGTAGTAAAACCTGACCTGTGGATCTTTTTGCTTTTCCAGCGATATGTACATATCTAAGTAATTGTCGTTCTGTCAGACCATAATGAAAACGCAATTTCTGTTTTTCTTGAAGACGAATACGATATTGCTCTTTTTTCCCAGAATGGAATTTCTTTTTCTGATTACTTCCGGATTTAGGCGTTTTTCTAGTGAGTCCTGGTAAAGCTCCCAGACGGCGTATTTTTTTTAAACGAGGCCCTCGATAACGGGACATGAAGACTCCTTTTTTATTTTATTGAAATTTCATTTTACACAATAAATTTCGTTCTATTTACATTACAGAATACAGCGAAATTCAAACAGAATTAAACTAAAGGATAAACAGAGTAAAATCTACTAAAGTAACACAAAAAATGGAGTAACACAAAAAATGGAATTTCATCAACATCTGGATTTTTTGTATATATATTATTTATTTTTATGCTTTGTATCTAGCAAAATTGTAAGGTAAAACGACATAATAGACCCTGGATTCCCCATTTTATTCGGAGAAAAAGAGAAATTCTTGTTCATAGAACATCGATAGAAAAAAAAGCCGACTATCGGATTTGAACCGATGACCCTCGCATTACAAATGCGATGCTCTAACCTCTGAGCTAAGTGGGCTTACATAACAGAAATAGTGTAACAAATAAAAATATATATAGGGAATCTGTAAAATGTCAGATCTTAATTATTAATCTTAGTTATTAACTAGTTCTAAATTGGAAGTTCCACTTAGATAGAAAAAAAAAAATACTAGAATTTCATAAAGATAAAGTTAGCTTGATATGCTTAACTAAATGATATTCTTAAATAGGATTATAGAATTTATTGAACTTTCTTTTTATTTCTCTAATTCGCAAATGGATTTTTTTAATAGAATCTATTCCAAATTCTATATTGAATTTGATTTCAGATATTTTCAATTTGATATGGCTCGGAGGAATAATCTAATACATAGAAAAGAAGAAAAAGAAGAATATATATGAATAATATAATAAAGAGAAAATGCCAAGAGATTGGCATTTTCATTTGATCATTATATACATTTTTGAGATATTTTGTTTTTTTATTTGTTAATAATTTAAGGATAAATAGTTCACTAAGGAGAAGATAGAATCATAGCAAATGAAATTTCTAATTCAGTTTAGAAAAAAAGAATGAATATCAAGCGTTATAGTATGATTTGGAATACTCTAAAAAAGGAAGGAGGGAGGCGGGAGAGAGAAAAACTTTTGGATATATTCATTCCGATTGAATTGCAAATATATCAACGATAAAATCAATGCAATTCTGAATTGCAATAAGCGAGCGGGGTGTCTCAAATAGAGATGAGTTGCTAGACTACGTCGAATAATGAATTCAATGATTCAAAAAAAACTAAGAGATGGATTAAATTATACAAGGAATCCTGGTTTCAAAGAAAAGTAAAATGGGGATATGGCGAAATCGGTAGACGCTACGGACTTGATTGTATTGAGCCTTGGTATGGAAACCTGCTAAGTGGTAACTTCCAAATTCAGAGAAACCCTGGAATGAAAAATGGGCAATCCTGAGCCAAATCCCTTTTTTGAAAAACAAGTGGTTCTCAAACTAGAACCCAAAGGAAAAGGATAGGTGCAGAGACTCAATGGAAGCTGTTCTAACGAATCGAAGTAATAACGATTAATCACAGAACCCATATTATAATATAGGTTCTTTATTTTATTTTTAGAATGAAATTAGGAATGATTATGAAATAGAAAATTCATAATTTTTTTTTAGAATTATTGTGAATCTATTCCAATCAAATATTGAGTAATCAAATCCTTCAATTCATTGTTTTCGAGATCTTTTAATTTTTAAAAGTGGATTAATCGGACGAGGATAAAGAGAGAGTCCCATTCTACATGTCAATACTGACAACAATGAAATTTCTAGTAAAAGGAAAATCCGTCGACTTTATAAGTCGTGAGGGTTCAAGTCCCTCTATCCCCAAACCCTCTTTTATTCCCTAACCATAGTTGTTATCCTTTTTTTCTTTTATCAATGGGTTTAAGATTCACTAGCTTTCTCATTCTACTCTTTCACAAAGGAGTGCGACAAGAACTCAATGAATCTTATGCTATTCATTAAATAGATGATTTCTTTTTTATTTCTTTTTTATTTATTAGAGTAGAGTATCGGCAAGGAATCTCGATTATTAATTCGTTTTTTTTAAGTATTATTAAGTAAGCCATCCACAATGCATAGGACTACCCCTCCCCATTTCCTAATTTTGAATGGAATACTTTATTGATTTTTTAGTCCCTTTAATTGACATAGATGCAAATACTTTACTAAGATGATGCACAAGAAAGGGTCAGGATAGCTCAGTTGGTAGAGCAGAGGACTGAAAATCCTCGTGTCACCAGTTCAAATCTGGTTCCTGGCACAGAAAAAAAGGATCTACTGAATAGATATTGATACAAATATTTTGAGATGGATTGGGGTAAATATTTATTAAAAATCTACTTAGTCTTTAGTCTAGAGTAAGTAGATAAATCTCTAGAGTAAGTAGATAAATCTCTAAACACTTCTTTTTCTTTTAAAAAAAGGGTTTAAATCTCTGGTTCTTTATGGTATAGAAAGAGGTGAGATTAGGTGCCCTTTTCTTCATTTTGCATTTCTTATTAATTTTGTATACCGCTATTCCGAAGAATATATTTTTTTTTATTCTTGCTTATCCTACTTTCCCAGTTGTTCTAAGTAATATGCGCGGTACAAAGTTCGTGGTAGGAACTTCTTTGAGTCATTGTATTTTTCTGTTCATACGAAGGAAACAAATATGTGATTTTCCAAATTGGAAAATAGAAATGAAGCCCTTTTTGTTCAGTCTATCTGGACCTTTTTGTATAATAGGAATTAATTAGAATATTATATTCTAAGTATTTCGTTTCGTCTAGGAACAGAACGTCAAAATATTCCTTGACTTGAATAAAATCTGGAATTGTGTTGTATAAGTGAACATGAATTTATTATCACTCAATGAGCATCTTGTATTTCATAGAAATTGGGGGTTATATAGTCCTTACGTAAGGGCCAGCCTATCCAACTTTCAGGCATTAAGATACGTTTAAGACGTGGATGATTATCATAAGAAATTCCCACCATATCATAAGATTCGCGTTCTTGAAAATCGGCACTTCTCCAAACCCAGAAAACAGACGGGATTCTAGGATTATCCTTTTGGGCAAAGACTTTTATGCATACCTCTTCTGGGTTATCTATACCATACTGTATTCTCGTAAGATGATACACGCTAGCTAAAGATCCACCGGGTGCTACGTCATAAGCACATTGGGAACGTAAATAATTGTAACCATATACATATAAAATGACAGCAATGGAATCCCAATCCCCCGCTTTTATTTGTAAAGTCTCTACTCCTCGATGATCGAAGCCCAAAGACCTATGAACCACGTCATGTTTAACTAGCCAATTAGATAACCAACCCTGCTGCATTGTCTTGATCTCTCCCCCTTTGTATAAATATTTCACATTTCAAATGCAAGTTTGAAAGATTGTACTGCTCTTTTCTTTCTTTTTCTGCACAAAAGAACCCCTCCTAATTCACTAATTTGTAGGAAGATACTGAACTTTTGGATTTGAAAAAAGTTTCAGAAGATATATCTAAAGTAGATGGTGATTGATAGAGCAATTCTTGTTCGTAAGTTCCAGTGTGAGTACTGCGCCGAACATAAAGTTTGTGACGGGTAGTAAAAGATCTATTTTTCTTTTGACTTTGACATAGAGTTCGATCCTCAATTATTTCTCGCGCTATCTTCTTACGAAGTTTTGTTAGGGCATCTATAACAGCCTCTGGTTTAGGCGGGCAACCCGGCAGGTAGACGTCCACAGGAATTAACTTATCAACTCCTCGAACAGTACTATAGGAATCTGTACTGAACATGCCCCCTGTAATAGTACAGGCTCCCATAGCAATGACGTATTTCGGTTCAGGCATTTGCTCATATAATCGCACTAAAGATGGAGCCATTTTCATTGTTACCGTACCAGCTGTTAAAATTAGGTCCGCTTGTCTAGGACTTGATCTTGGTACCAATCCATAACGATCAAAGTCGAATCGTGAGCCTATTAATGAAGCAAATTCAATGAAACAACAACTGGTACCATATAGAAGGGGCCATAAACTTGAGAGTCTTGACCAATTTGAAAGATCGTTTGGTGTAGTTGAAATAACGGAATTGGAACTTGTTTGGTCGAGTAACGGAAACTCAATCAAACTCATAATTGTCTCAATGGAATCTTTTCCTTCTTTTTTTTTTTTTTCTGAATATTCAGTTAAGACCATTCCAAGGCTCCTTTTCGCCATGCATAAACTAAACCAACAACTAGGATAAGCACAAAAATGAAAGCTTCGATAAAAACGGATACACCCAATACGTCGAAACTCATTGCCCAAGGGTAGAGAAAGACTGTTTCCACATCAAAAACAACAAAAACTAGCGCAAACATGTAATAGCGTATTCGGAATTGTAACCAAGCCCCCCCCATGGGTTCTATACCCGATTCATAACTAGAAAGCTTCTCTGGTCCTTCACTAACCGGGGCTAAAAGTCCTGAAATCCAAAATACCAAAATAGGAATAAGGCTTGCTATTATTAGAAATGTCCAAAAAATATCATATTCGTGAAGCAGAAACATAAATGTACTCCCATTAATGTGGAATAGGCGGAACTGAATTAGTCAATTCAAGTTGACATTGTCAATTTATCCAGAACTTCTCTCTTTTCCTCGGTGAAACAAGAATCTGTTTTGCTCAAACCAAAGGCAAGGAGCGCTTACTTTAGCCTTTATTTCTTTTGTGATATGTCTTCCTTAAGGATTCATCCAATGTAATCCCCACTTCCCTTCTTTTTGATTTCCCTTCTATTTAGATATGATATAGACCTAATTCTTATACAAAGAAAACTCTTTCGCTTCACTTTGTCTCACTTTCTCTAGAATCTCTAGAAAAAAGAATTGCTCTACCCTTTATTTAATGATAGTCAGAGACTATTAAATAAAAAAGAAAATACTTACTACTAATTGGATTAGAACCTAATTAAAATAGGATGATTAATATATATTAAAATAGGATGATTAATATATACATCCTAATGAGGAGTAATACTAAAAAAAAGAACTCTATTTCAGAATTATGAAACAGAATATCCTGTTTTATTATTTACTCTTTCTTTTTTTTTTTCTTTCGATTTTTTCTATTTTATTTAAAGTGGATCGATTTAGATAATGTATATGATAGTAATATACTTCAAATAAAATAGGAATTCGCAAAATGGAGAAAATCGTTGCAGTCATTATAGGAAAGTATGGGAAGACTTAGAGCATATCCTATTTAAAGGAGGATGAAATTCAAATCAGGTAAGGGATCCTTCCTTCTATTGATTTGATCAAAATTCTTTTTTCTTTTCCTGTCTCTCTGATTTGCGTTTCGATGAATGAGCCTATGGTAATGCTTTTATCTCTATTCTATGGCGCAATCGACCGTCGAGTCTATAAACAAGTACTAAATAAGGAAAAGAAAACTATACTAAAGGAAACATAAGATATCCATCCTAAAATGGAAAAAAGACGTATATATTAGGGCTATACGGATTCGAACCGTAGACCTTCTCGGTAAAACAGATCAAACAGATTATTATCGAAATGATTCGAACTGTTTCAAAGACCCAACATGCATTTTTCTGCATTGGGCTCTTTCATCAACTAATGTAAAGATCAGTTAATTCGCCATAGTTTTTCTTTAGGGAAAGATAATAAGATGGCTCCCTGTGCTCTGATTGATTATTTGTCTTATGATCTATCTAGGAACAATACCAAAGTGTTTCAAAGGAGGATTACCTTGACTTAGGTCTGCCTCCGGCCTAAATTAAATCAACCTAAGTGAAATGGAGTCTCTATCGTTCCGCTGCAAGAGTTTACTATGAGACTTCATACACCTTAAAGTTCATAGAACGAAAAGAAGTTTTTTGGAGGCCCTTATCCTCATTACGCCTAGCATTGAGTGGGCTGGATATTTACCTTATCAACTAGCAAATCAATAGGAGTTCTATTTGAGTAAGCACCTTAATTGGCACCTGAATCGGACTGAACCAGCTGTTTGTCATTGTCAGGCTACTGTTCTTCTATTCTTTCGAATCCATGAAGTAAGACATTGATTTTGCAACAAGGTCAATTATGTTCATTGCATAAAAAGTTCCCTTGAAAAGCATTGGCGCACGTGTAAACGAGTTGCTCTACCGAACTGAGCTATAGCCCTTGTCAGAGATATCTTAACATATAGATAATTTCTTGTCAAGATGAATATTCTCTAATGCCAGAGGATATCCCTTTGATCCGTTTACTATATAACATAAACATACCAATAACGGAGCGGTATTGCTTATAAAAAGGATTCAATCTATAATCGATCGAAGTAATGGGGCTTCTTTTGTGGTGATAAATTGCCTACTTAACTCAGTGGTTAGAGTATTGCTTTCATACGGCGGGAGTCATTGGTTCAAATCCAATAGTAGGTAGGTAGGTAGAAAAATTACTAGATAGCATTGGACTTACTTCGCTTCGCTATCTAATAACTTTTTCTACCCTTCTTTCCTTTTTCTTTGTATCAACGAAATCTTTGGATTGTCTTCAATTGGATGGGGGAATCCAATTGACAGCCTCGACTCGTATCCTAGCTCGTCTGAGAGCTAGCTTCGCTTCAACCAATTCTTTCGTACCTTCAGCTTTACTCAAGTTAGCTTCGGCTATTTCAAGTGCCTGTTGAGCTTCTTCTGGATCAATGTCACTACCCAGTTCTGCATCATTTCCTAAAATGATGATCTCATTATTAACTATTCTTGCAAAACCACTCCACAGAACCGCCGTTAACCATTGGTCGTTCAGGAGGCGTATTCTCAAAGGACCCATATCTACAGCTGTGTTAATGGGGGCGTGGTTTGGTAATACACCAATTTGGCCACTATTAGTAGATAAAATGATTTCTTTCACTTCACAATCCCAAATAATTCGTTTAGGAGTCAGTACATAAAGATTTAATTTCATTTCTTCAATTTGCTCTCCTCTTCTAAGTTTATAGCTTTCGTGCTAGCTTCATCGATGTTCCCCACTAAATAAAAAGCCTGTTCGGGTAGGCCGTCTAATTCTCCGGAAAGGATTAGTTGAAATCCCCTAATTGTTTCTGCAAGACCAACATACTTTCCTGGAGAACCGGTAAAAACTTCTGCCACAAAGAACGGTTGTGATAAGAACCGCTCGATTTTTCGTGCTCTTGCTACAGTTAAACGATCCTCCTCCGATAATTCATCCAATCCAAGAATTGCGATAATGTCCTGAAGTTCTTTGTAACGTTGTAAAGTTTCCTTAACTCTTTGCGCAGTTTCATAATGTTCGTTGCCAACAATCCGAGGCTGTAACATAGTTGAGGTTGAATCTAAAGGATCCACTGCGGGATAAATACCCTTGGAAGCTAATCCTCTGGAAAGTACGGTAGTAGCGTCCAAATGTGCAAATGTTGTGGCAGGAGCAGGGTCGGTCAAATCGTCTGCAGGTACATAAACTGCTTGGATCGAAGTTATAGATCCCTTTTTGGTAGAAGTAATTCTTTCTTGCAAAGAACCCATTTCTGTACTAAGGGTAGGTTGATAACCCACTGCGGAGGGCATTCTGCCTAATAAGGCGGATACTTCCGATCCTGCTTGAACAAAACGAAAGATATTATCGATGAATAAAAGCACGTCTTGCTTATTAACATCTCGGAAATATTCTGCCATAGTTAGGGCAGTTAAACCAACTCTCATACGAGCTCCCGGCGGTTCATTCATTTGGCCATAGACTAGAGCTACCTTTGATTCCTCAATATTTTTTTCATTAATTACTCCGGATTCCTTCATTTCCATATAAAGATCATTTCCTTCACGAGTCCGTTCCCCTACTCCGCCAAATACGGATACGCCTCCATGAGCTTTAGCAATGTTATTGATTAATTCCATGATGAGTACTGTTTTACCTACTCCTGCCCCCCCAAACAGTCCGATTTTTCCTCCACGTCGATAGGGAGCTAAAAGATCGACCACCTTAATACCTGTTTCAAAGATAGATAATTTCGTATCTAACTCGATAAAGGCAGGCGCAGATCTATGAATAGGAAATGTTGCACTAGTATCCACAGGACCCAAATTGTCAATAGGCTCCCCAAGAACGTTAAAAATTCGTCCGAGAGTAGCTCCACCGACTGGAACACTGAGAGGAGTTCCCGTGTCAATCACTTCCATTCCTCTCATCAACCCCTCTGTAGCACTCATAGCCACAGCTCTAACTCGATTATTTCCTAATAATTGTTGTACCTCACAAGTCACATTAATTTGCTTATCGGCAGTGTCTCGACTCTTGACTATCAAAGCATTATAAATATAAGGCAACTTGCCCGGGGGAAAAGTGATATCCAGCACGGGTCCAATAATTTGATCAATACGCCCTACGCTTTTTTCTTCAATTGTGGAAATCCCGGGACGCGAAGTAGTAGGATTGGTTCTCATAATTATCACATAATTTTCAAAAAAAAAGGAATTTGTCGAAATTTTTTTTCTTGTTGAATAATGCCAAATCAAAAAAAATATCCAAAAATCCAAAAGTCAAAAGGAAATGAATTAGTTAATTCAATAAAAAAGAAAAGGGGACTCGCACTTGATTTCGTTGCCCAAGCGAATCCCATTCAATCGTTTACTTATGGAATGAATCCGTTGGAAAGTTCAATCCATTTTTTTCATATAAATTTCGCCTTTTGTGAAGGATCTGTGCCTACTCTACTTTCCTATCTAGGACTTCGATATACAAAATATATACTACTGTGAAGCATAGATTGCTGTCAACAGAGAATTTTCTTAGTATTTAGGTATTTAGATTCAAAATATCAAAGGGGAAGAACTTTAAAAATTGTAAAATAAAGATTAGGGTTTGGGTTGCGCTATATCTATCAAAGAGTATACAATAATGATGGATTTGGTGAATCAAATCCACGGTTTAATAACGAACCGTGTTAACTTACCATAACAACAACTCAATTCCTATCGAATTCCTTCCTATCGAATTCCTATAGTAAAATTCCTATAGGATAGAACGTACACAGGGTGTACACATTATATATGAATGAAACATATTCATTAACTTAAGCATACTCCTTTTTTTATTTAATGAGTTGATATTAATTAAATATCTTTTTTTTTAGATTTTTGCAAAGGTTTCATTTACGCCTAATCCATATCGAGTAGACCCTGTCGTTGTGAGAATTCTTAATTCATGAGTTGTAGGGAGGGACTTATGTCACCACAAACAGAAACTAAAGCAAGTGTTGGATTTAAAGCTGGTGTTAAGGATTATAAATTGACTTACTACACCCCGGAGTACGAAACCAAGGATACTGATATCTTGGCAGCATTCCGAGTAACTCCTCAGCTCGGGGTTCCGCCTGAAGAAGCAGGAGCTGCAGTAGCTGCGGAATCTTCTACTGGTACATGGACAACTGTTTGGACTGATGGACTTACCAGTCTTGATCGTTACAAAGGACGATGCTATCACATCGAGCCCGTTCCTGGGGACCCAGATCAATATATCTGTTATGTAGCTTATCCATTAGACCTATTTGAAGAGGGTTCTGTTACTAACATGTTTACTTCCATTGTGGGTAACGTATTTGGTTTCAAAGCCTTACGCGCTCTACGTTTGGAGGATCTACGAATTCCCCCTGCTTATTCAAAAACTTTCCAAGGTCCGCCTCACGGTATCCAAGTTGAAAGGGATAAGTTGAACAAGTACGGTCGTCCTTTATTGGGATGTACTATTAAACCAAAATTGGGATTATCCGCAAAAAATTACGGTAGAGCGTGTTATGAGTGTCTACGCGGTGGACTTGATTTTACCAAAGATGATGAAAACGTAAACTCACAACCATTTATGCGCTGGAGAGACCGTTTTGTCTTTTGTGCCGAAGCAATTTATAAAGCACAAGCCGAAACTGGTGAAATCAAGGGGCATTACTTGAATGCGACTGCAGGTACATGCGAAGAAATGATTAAGAGAGCTGTATTTGCAAGGGAATTAGGGGTTCCTATTGTAATGCATGACTACTTAACAGGAGGATTCACCGCAAATACTACTTTGTCTCATTATTGCCGCGACAACGGCCTACTTCTTCACATTCACCGAGCAATGCATGCAGTTATTGATAGACAGAAAAATCATGGTATGCATTTCCGTGTATTAGCTAAAGCATTGCGTATGTCGGGGGGAGATCATATCCACTCCGGTACAGTAGTAGGTAAGTTAGAAGGGGAACGCGAAATAACTTTAGGTTTTGTTGATTTATTGCGCGATGATTTTATTGAAAAAGATCGTTCTCGCGGTATCTTTTTCACTCAGGACTGGGTATCCATGCCAGGTGTTATACCGGTGGCTTCTGGGGGTATTCATGTTTGGCATATGCCAGCTCTGACCGAAATCTTTGGAGATGATTCCGTATTACAATTTGGTGGAGGAACTTTAGGACATCCTTGGGGAAATGCACCTGGTGCAGCAGCTAATCGTGTGGCTTTAGAAGCCTGTGTACAAGCTCGTAACGAAGGGCGCGATCTTGCTCGTGAAGGTAATGAAATTATCAAAGCAGCTTGCAAATGGAGTGCTGAACTAGCCGCAGCTTGTGAAATATGGAAGGAGATCAAATTTGATGGTTTCAAAGCGATGGATACCATATAAAATAAAAAAAAAAGCAAAATAGAAAGAGAAAAAATAAGTTAAGAAATGCAGTAATTCTTCTTTATTCCTCTAATTGATTGCAATTCAATTCGGCTCAATCTTTTCTAAAAAAAAAAAAGACTGAGCCGAATTGAAATAGATCTTGATACGATCATGAGACTTGACAAATCGAGATTCTTCTATTCTATATATCTAGAATATAGAAAGGTATAATACAATAAACAAATATAAATCAAAATATAGTATTATCGTACGATAATGGAATCAAATACGCAGTATTTACAGAAAAGAGTCTTCGTTTATTGGGAAAGAATCAATATACTTTTAATGTCGAATCGGGATTCACTAAGACAGAAATAAAGCATTGGGTCGAACTCTTCTTTGGTGTTAAGGTAGTAGCTGTGAATAGCCATCGACTACCCGGAAAGGGTAGAAGAATGGGACCTATTCTGGGACATACAATGCATTACAGACGTATGATCATTACCCTTCAACTGGGTATTCTATTCCACTTCTACTTTTTAAATTAAAGGGTATTCTGAAAGAGGTATTTCTTTTATTTTCACAATAGCTTTCTTTTGAATCCAATTTCAAGTTCGATTAGAAGGATAGAAAGGCGATGAGAATGGGAAAAGAAAAATAAAATATTTTATTTTAATGAGTTCCCCTTTTGAGTTCCCCTTTTTTGCAATTTTCTTATTATCAATTCCATTCATTTATTTTATAGAATACTTTTTTATTCTATATCTATAAAAAATCTTTATTTTGTAAACTAAAAAATACAATAGTCAATATTCCTTATAATAGATATACTTAATTATATCATAAGAATCTTAAGATATATTTCGAATAGATAGAAATAGTAAATTTGAATTGAGACACATATTCTATGACAGATTTTAACTTACCCTCTATTTTCGTACCTTTAGTAGGCTTAGTATTTCCGGCAATTGCAATGACTTCCTTATTTCTTTATGTGCAGAAAAATAAGATTGTCTAGAAACGACGGGGCCAAATTTTCTCAATGTATTTCCAGGATCATAATACAGATATTTTTTTGTGTAAGTACTATAATATGATAGGGTATGTAGCTCTTTCTACACACAAATGAAAAACGTCTATGGATGCAGATATAAGCTACGAGCATAAATGCATGCATATGCGTAGCCGACTATAGCGAGTTTTTTTTTTTAAGTGGATCCACTAATTTTTTTTGAATAGAAAGTCAATGTATCTAACCAATTATTTCACAGGAGTACTAGCTACTGAAGGCTATTTCAGAATCAAAAAAAGTAAAGTAAAAATCATTTAGCTTATTCTCTCAATTTCAATTGACCGCTACTGGATTTAGTATATCTAATATGAATTGGCGATCAGAACACATATGGATAGAACTTCTAAAAGGTTCTCGAAAAAGAGGTAATTTTTTCTGGGCCTGTATTCTTTTTCTAGGTTCATTAGGATTCTTAGCGGTTGGGGCTTCCAGTTATCTTGGTAAGAATATGATATCTGTACTTCCATCTCAACAAATTCTTTTTTTTCCACAGGGGGTCGTGATGTCTTTCTACGGAATCGCGGGCCTATTCATTAGCTCCTATTTGTGGTGCACTATTTTATGGAATGTAGGCAGTGGTTATGACCGATTCGATAGAAAAGAGGGAATAGTGTGCATTTTTCGTTGGGGATTCCCTGGAATAAAACGTCGCATCTTCCTTCAATTCCTTGTGCGGGATATCCAATCAATTAGAATTCAGGTTAAAGAGGGTCTTTATCCTCGTCGTATCCTTTATATGGAAATCCGGGGCCAGGGGGTCATTCCCTTGACTCGTACTGATGAGAAGTTTTTTACTCCACGAGAAATTGAACAAAAAGCTGCCGAATTGGCCTATTTCTTGCGTGTACCAATTGAAGTATTTTGAGTACCAATTGCAATTTTTTGCAATTGTAAGGGGATTTTCGAGTATTTATCTAAAGTAAAGGAAGGAACAAACGAGGATAAGAGAAAATTGCTTCGAATTTGTTTTGTCCAAGTGAGATATATGGCATACTATTCTTCCATTTTTATACGAAAGGCCTTTTTTTATTTCTCTATTCCACTCCATTTAGATCTAAGAAAGAACCCAATACAATGAAATTCCACTAGTATACAAAAAGAGAAATAGATACAAACACAAGGTCTCAAACCTTGTTATAGAATTTTTGCTTCAAAGAAAAGAAATATCATATATATTCAGCTTACAGATCAAAAATGAAAAAAAAGAAAGCATTGCCTTCTTTCTTATATCTTGTATTTATCGTACTTTTGCCCTGGGGAGTCTCTTTCTCTTTTAACAAATGTCTGGAACTTTGGATTAAGAATTGGTGGAATACCAGGCAATCCGAAACTTTCTTAACTGATATTCAAGAGAAAAGGATTCTAGAAGGATTCATAGAATTAGAGGAACTTTTTCTCTTGGACGAAATGATAAAAGAGAAACCGAAGACACATGTACAAAAACTTCCTATAGGAATACACAAGGAAATAATACAATTGGCCAAAATAGATAATGAGGATCATCTCCATATCATTTTGCATTTCTCAACAAATATAATCTGTTTGGCTATTCTAAGTGGTTCTTTTTTTCTGGGTAAAGAAGAACTTGTCATTTTGAATTCTTGGGTTCAGGAATTTTTCTATAACTTAAATGATTCAATAAAAGCTTTTTTTATTCTTTTAGTTACTGATTTTTTTGTTGGATTTCACTCTACCCGCGGTTGGGAACTACTAATTCGTTGGGTCTACAACAATCTTGGATGGGCTCCTAACGAGCTAATTTTCACTATTTTTGTTTGTAGTTTTCCTGTGATTCTAGACACGTGTTTGAAATTTTGGGTCTTTTTTTGTTTAAACCGTCTATCTCCTTCACTTGTAGTCATTTATCATTCAATTAGTGAAGCATAAACTCACTCATTTCATTTCCTAATATTAATCAAATTAGCATATTTCTTTTCTTCCTTTAGAAATAGAAAGAAAGCCCTTTTCCTTTTTAACAAAATTCTTTCTATTTCTACCTGCTCAAGGTATTCATCATTCTAGTACAACTATTGCAGTAGAATGACAACAGACTCGTGTATAGGGAACTAGATTAGCTTAGCTACCTATCTAATTTATTGTAGAAATTCCGGGATCCGCGATTGGACATGGAAAATAGAAAAACTTTTTCTTGGTTAAAGGAACAGATGATTCGATCGATTTCTGTATCGATCATGATATACGTAATAACTCGCACATCTATTTCAAACGCATATCCCATTTTTGCGCAGCAGGGTTATGAAAACCCGCGGGAAGCAACTGGACGAATTGTATGTGCCAATTGCCATTTAGCTAATAAGCCTGTGGATATTGAAGTTCCCCAAGCAGTGCTTCCTGATACTGTATTTGAAGCAGTTCTTCGAATTCCTTATGATATGCAGCTGAAACAAGTTCTTGCTAATGGTAAAAAGGGAGGGTTGAATGTGGGTGCTGTTCTTATTTTGCCCGAGGGATTCGAATTAGCGCCGCCCGACCGTATTTCTCCTGAGTTGAAAGAAAAGATAGGAAATCTCTCTTTTCAGAGTTATCGTCCCAATAAAAAAAATATTCTTGTGATAGGCCCTGTTCCCGGTAAGAAATATAGTGAAATTGTCTTTCCCATTCTTTCCCCCGATCCCGCTACAAAAAAAGACGTTCATTTCTTAAAATATCCCATATATGTAGGGGGAAACCGAGGAAGGGGACAGATCTATCCTGACGGTAGCAAGAGTAACAATACGGTCTATAATGCTACGTCAACAGGTATAGTAAAAAAAATACTACGTAAAGAAAAGGGGGGATATGAAATATCCATAGTGGATGCATCGGATGGACGCCAAGTGATTGATATTATACCTCCCGGGCCAGAACTTCTTGTTTCAGAGGGGGAATCAATCAAGCTTGATCAACCATTAACAAGCAATCCTAATGTAGGAGGGTTTGGTCAGGGGGATGCAGAAATAGTGCTTCAGGATCCATTGCGCGTCCAAGGCCTTTTGTTTTTCTTCGCATCTGTTATTTTGGCACAAGTTTTTTTGGTTCTCAAAAAGAAACAGTTTGAAAAGGTTCAATTGTACGAAATGAATTTCTAGATCCTGGGATTTCTTACCATCAAGTGAGAAAAAAGCCTCGATTTCTGGAATTCCTTATTTCTATCTCATGCAAAAGAAGAGGATCCAAGGCAAAGACGAGAACAATAAAAGGAACAAGTCCTTTTAGGAGGAATTGTGGGTCTTCTTAATCCTCTATTGGGCACAAGAAAAAGGCTTTTTTGCCTTTTTCTTGTGTCGATTCTTCTTGTATCGAAGTAAGAATCATTTTTCTTCTTATTTGTTTTGTCAAAGATTACTATTTATTCTTTATTCGGGTCTGTCTTTTGGACTTCCTTTGCTTAGGTTCGGGCGCGGTAGTGGACAAACAGAGGGAAAGAAGGTATGGCGGGGGACACATTTCTTGTGAGCAAATAGAATTGCTTTACTTTTTGAATTAAGTTCAACTTTGAACTTACAGAAATTTTGTAAAAAAAAATCTATACCCTCCCATGGAAGGGTGGTTTTGATTTTTAGGCTAGTTGAGTAGTTTTGATTAAGGTTTTATTAGTTTATTACTCTAAACTAAATCAACGATTTGCAGGATACTTCCTTCATGGAATAAAATACTGGATCCTCTCCCCTCTTTCTTGTTGCTTCATAAGAGTGAATCCATTTTATGGGCGAAAGGCGGGGGCTTTAAATCGACCGATGGATTGCTTCACTCACTAACATCATTAACAAACAAAAGAATAAATGGAGGGATTCCAACCATCAGAGCAAAGGTTTTCTCTTTGTTATTTTTACAAATAGAAATAGGTAACCAATTTCTAGATTATGGAACAAAACCGCGTTATAACAATAAGAATTCCGCGGGCCCTTTCCGCTCTAATCAGATAAAGGGGAGTAAGGACCCGCTAAGTTCCTACTTTTTCATGTTTACAATCTGGATCCTCCGATTACTATAGAGATGAACCCAATCCAGAATACGAACCGTAAAAGAAAACACCTATTAAACCAATCACAAGAATACCAGTTACAGTACCTATCAGCCAAAGAGGAATTCTTCCAGTAGTATCGGCCATTTCCCCTACTTTCCTCCACATTTTCTCAAGTGGTCATGCTAGAGACAAAAACAGTCATGGATAGTTATAAAGATGGTATCCTTCCAAATGGGATAAGAGAATTCTTACTACTCTCTTTCTTTCTCTCAATTGAAGAAGTAATTGGAAAATAAAACAGCAAGTACAAAAATGAGTAATAAACCCCAGTATAGACTGGTACGATTCAATTCAACATTTTGTTCATTCGGGTTTGATTGTGTCATAGTTCTATAGTTGGAATTTGGTTTATCGTTGGATGAACTGCATTGCTGATATTGATCCCAAGAAAAAAACCGTGGGTACAGCTAATCCGTGAACAGCCAGCCATCGCACTGTAAAAATAGGATAGGTTCGATCTATGGTCATTGGGGGCCTCCTAAAAGGATCTACTAAATTCATCTAGTTGTTCTAAAGAATCAAAACGGTCGGTTATTAATGGAATTCCTTGTCGGCTTTCCGTGAAATACTCGTTTGGTCGAGGACTTCCAAACACGTCATAAGCTAAACCCGTACTGACAAATAACCAACCCGCAATGAATAGGGAAGGTATAGTAATGCTATGAATAACCCAGTATCGAATACTGGTAATAATATCAGCAAAAGAACGTTCTCCCGTGCTTCCAGACATGCTGAGCTCCCAAAATTTTTATTCAAAAAAGGAATTGATTCCGTAAAAGATGGGATCCACCAGTAAATAGAAAATTACTGATATTTCATCCTTGTGAGATTGTCAATTTTGTACCAAAGGTGTATTTTGAGTATACCGAATTAGTATAGCTATCCTTCCTATGGCACAGCAATCCAGTTTTGCTTGGTCCCGAAACAGAATTCCTTTTTTCTCTTTTTTGTTCCTTGTCTATAGGAAAATTACATGTTATTCAAGGCATCAATAGAACCCCACAATTTTTTGGGTCCTACTTATTTTCATTGTCTTCGGAATAGTAGAATAATTTAATTTGGAATAGCGGCCAAGATCTTGGGAAAATCTAAGTTAATGATTAATAAGATAAAGAATTTAGGAAGGATATTCTCATATTGACGCAATACAAAGATAAGTATATGCAAAATCGATCCCTTTTTAGTTAAAGGAATTTAATTGGTTAGCATAAAATAATATCTAATAAATAGAAAATCGAATAGCGGATAATCCGTTATGAAAGAAACGGAATACATTCTTTGAAGAATCAAGATTCGTAATCAATCCTTGTCTTGTTTGTTGGATTAGGTCTAATTTTCTTGACCAAACAGCAAGCATGGAACTTTACAAGAAGAACTTAAAAGAAAAGGATAATTGAAGTAACTTTGAATCCACTTTTGTTGGGGTTCAAAAAACGAATAAAAATAAATAAAAAAAAGTAAATTTTAGGAATAGTTCCCTTTTTGAGGGGGCCCCTCGGGGGTCGTGGAATGCTTTTCTTCTCCTCTTATTCCATATGGAATACAATGAGTTAAAATTTGCTCCAAAAAGAGGATGAAATCCATCCTATTAAAAAAGAAATAATCCGAATCCGAAATAGAAAGAATTTTTTTTTTTTTTTTCAAATTCAATTCTTTATTTATCTTTTATTCCAAAATTCTCCCGAAAATCCAATTTCATTTTTCAATGGGGTTAGATGATCTAGTTCTTAATATTATTAGTTTACTTAACTGACAGATTCCACAACAAATCTCTTGATTCGGAATTAGGGACTCATGTTCCGTCTGATGAATCGATTTTCTCTTTTTTTTACACTTCTGTATCTCACTCTATCTTGTTTTTTAGTATTATCTAAAATAACCGATGAATTATGAATTTTCCATAACTTAAACTTAGGTAAGTGCTTTACCAACATATGTAGTGTAGTAAAAAAAATGGAATTGAACCCCTTCATGCTTACTATAACTAGTTATTTCGGTTTTCTACTGGCTGCTTTAACTATAACCCCAGCTCTATTTATTAGCTTGAACAAGATACGTCTTATTTGAAATGAATTGAATAGAAGAATCTTTCTTTTGGATTCTTGGTATTCTAGACTCTTTTCCACACTAATTACCAATTCTTTTCTTGGTCATTGAGATTCGTGGGTAGTTTAGACTATTATTTAGAGATAGATCGTACCTCTTTTTTTATCCCCTCGAACAAATCGAAATGATTGAAGTTTTTCTATTTGGAATCGTCTTAGGCCTAATTCCTATTACTTTAGCGGGATTATTCGTGACTGCGTATTTGCAATACAGGCGTGGGGATCAGTTGGATCTTTGATTGAGTAATATTTCTTTTTTGATTGACCTCCTCTCTGGTCTGGAGGAGGTCAAATTGGAGTTGCAATTCTACTTTGTTTTTTTTTAAGTTATTTTAGTTTCGACATAAGATATATGGAATCACGCTCTGTAGGATTTGAACCTACGACATCGGGTTTTGGAGACCCGCGTTCTACCAAACTGAACTAAGAGCGCTTTCAAAACAAAAAAAAAAAGAAAATCCTTTTCTATTCCTAACGTGTCTCACGTCCGTATAGTATCCACAAATTCAAGTTATACCCACTTTAATCGATCTCCCCACTACTGCCCATAACGAAGAGAGAATTAATAGGTAGGGATGACAGGATTTGAACCTGTGACATTTTGTACCCAAAACAAACGCGCTACCAAGCTGCGCTACATCCCTTTTCCAAATTGTTGTACAATGCCATTGTACACAATTCCTTTCTTGTTTTCCACATCGTAATTTTCTTCTATTTCTTTATCCATATAGAACTTTCTTGTCATTTCTTGTTTTTGGTCTCATATAATCAAGGAAGGGGTATAAACTAAAATCCAGTCAAATTTCACCTATAAAAGAAAGACTACTATTCCTTAGTAATGTATAGGAAGAAGGGGTCATCTTTTTTAGGGATAGGAAAATCTCGTCTATACGGTTCATTCTATATATATATAATATTTATTTTGTTTTTTTAGTTAGGAATTTCGCCTAAACAAAAGAAATACAAAGGATCTTGGGCAAGAGTATCTGATCATATATGTATTCCAATACGGAAGGAGGATTTTCAATGCGGGATATAAAAACATATCTCTCTGTAGCACCCGTGCTAAGTACTCTATGGTTTGGGGCTTTAGCAGGTTTATTGATAGAAATCAATCGTTTATTCCCAGATGCTTTGTCATTCCCTTTTTTTTAATTCTAGTTATTCCTATGCGAGAGATAGAATTCTTCGTGACATGACGAAAATTTCCCCTTTTTGAATTCTTTTTTAGTATATGAAGCAAAAAGAAAGAAAAGATGGATAAGGATTGTATTCTTTAATTATTTCTCTATGTTTTATTACTTAATTTACGAATTTCAAAAATTTTGTATTCTATTGGATTGGATTTGTTCGATAATTCGAAGAATTACAACAAAATCTTTAGAAATCACATTTTTAGTTAGGAACTTCTATGGATTTTATTCTTCTTCTTTTCTTTGGATCCAAAATAGAAGAATAAAAGAATAGGTATAAGAATTAAGTTAAGTCGATCCAAAAAGGAAAGGAGGTTCATGGCCAAGGGCAAAGATGTTAGAATCCGAGTTATTTTGGAATGTATTAGTTGTGTTCGAAAGGGTACCAATAAGGAATCGACGGGGATTTCTAGATATAGTACTCAAAAGAATCGCCACAATACGCCCGGACAATTAGAATTAAGAAAATTTTGTCGTTATTGTCGCAAGCATACCACTCATAATGAAATAAAGAAATAGGAGCATCGTGTGTTCGATTTTTCCAAAGAACAGAAAGAGTAAGAACTTCTTATTAAATATATAGAACATAGATAGAATACTAAATACAAATCAACTCATCTGATTTTAGGTAGATATTATTTCATATGTATAGAGGGTTTTTATTTTTATATATTTGGATTTTTTATATTTTTATATAGTATATTTTGATTTAATCAATTTATATAGTATATTTTGATTTAATCAAATAATATATGGACCAAAGAAAGACTACTTCTTCTGGTTCTGGATCAAAAATTAATAAAAGAAAGAAATCCATTTTTTTTTTTCAAATTTTAAAATAAGGAATAAATCATGTATATATCTAAACAACCTTTTCGTAAATCTAAGCAACCCTTTCGTAAATCCAAACAAACTTTTCATAAATCTAAGCAACCTTTTCGTAAATTCAAACAACCTTTTCGTAAATCTAAGCAACCTTTTCGTAAATCCAAACAACCTTTTCGTAGGCGTTCTCGAATAGGCCCGGGGGATCGAATTGATTATAGAAACATGAGTTTAATTAATCGATTTATTAGTGAACAAGGAAAAATATTATCTAGACGAATAAATAGATTAACCTTGAAACAACAACGATTAATTACTCTTGCTATAAAACAGGCTCGTATTTTATCTTTCTTACCATTTCGTAACTATGAGAATGAGAAGCAATTTCAAGCCCAGGCAATTTCAATAATTACTGGTCCTAGACACAGAAAAAATAGACATATTCCTCAATTAACACAAAAGTTCAATTCCAATCGAAACTTAAGAAACTCCAACCAGAATTTAAGAAACAACAATCGAAACTTAAGTTCCGATTGTTGATGTTTTATTCGAAAGACTCAGACTCATATATAAAGTAAAGTAATCCAATTTGGATTCTTGTGTTTGTTATAAGAAAGAAAAATGGGAAAAAATAAATAGTTTTTTTATTTATTGCAACATGCTCGTCGATTCCTACCACTTAATCTTAATTTATTGTATCTTCCCGGAGTTCCCTCTCCGGGAATTCGGTTTTAATTATTCCTGTATATTACTTTTTTATCCTTTAATTGATGATCCTTATTTTATTGGAAATCGTGTAAAGATTATTTGGATTTGATACAGCTACTTGTGCAAGCATTTTACGATTAAGAATCAATTCCTTCTTGGACAGATTGTGTATTAATTTACTATAACTATTGAATACGTTATATACCCGTGTTGCTGCGTTTATCCGAGTGATCCACAAACGACGAAAATCCCTCTTTTGCCTGCCTCTATCTCGATGAGAAGAAACAAAAGCTCTTCTTACTTGTTGAGTAATCACTCGATTAAGTCTTAAATGAGCCCCCCTAAAGTTTGAGGCAAATGAACGCATTTTTGTTCGTCGTCTCCGAGCTATATATCCTCGCGGAACTCTGGTCATTGAATCAAATTAACCTTAATGAATAACTAATGATTTCTCTTCTTTTAACCCTCTTTTTTCCCATTAATAACTAAACGGATTATTCCGATATATAAAATATTAATTCCAATGGCTTTTGCTACTATAACCTTCCCAACCACGATTTTTTATTCTATTTAGTTATTTCGCATAGAAATAACAAATTCTAACGATACTAAAAAAACAGTGGGTTCCATCGTTTTTATGGTTCCCTTTTAAACGGCGAGGCCCTCTCTATACACCGGAGCCCTTTCTTTCATCAAAAGGTATTGTGAACTTGTATAGTTCACATTCTTTGGCTCTACCTATCCATTATAGAGTAAATAACTCTTTTCACAATAAGAGTTATTCATACAGTGACGGTATTTAATTATGAAAGTTGGCTAAGTAGCTGACCCTTTAGTCCGTTCTTTTAAGATAAAGGAGCATAAGCCTTTTTCTTTTTATTACTATTTCCTCCGCTTAATGGATAACCATTTGTTACCAATGGGGGAATTGCTTCTTCCAATCTAGATGATTGGATTTGCACCAAAGGAAACCATAAATTCCATATACCATAGAAATCTAGGATAGAGCTTCTCTATCCTATTCATTGGTACCGATCATGGATACTTCAAAAATTTTATTATTTGTTTGAACTCATGATCTGAACGAGTCGCACATACACCCTAGCACATGTTCCTCGACGCTGAGGACATCCCTTAAGCGCGGCCGATTTTCTAGCATTTCGTATTGGCTGTCTTGCATTTCTAATAAGTTGTTTAACCGTTGGCATGTCGTATGTATATATAAAATGGATTGGTTTAGATCGATCTTAACCTGATGATTCATCATCATGAAGTATTTCTATTTTCTATAGCATAAAACCCGAATTTAGGTTTGAGATAAATTTACAAGAAATCCACCCACTACCAATCCTTAAACATTTCTGGAAACCACACTGGATCAGTATCGCAGTGCTCGTCAATCATTTCATCCCCTACAATATCGACAAGTCCATAAGCTTTGGCTTCGTCTGCTGACATAAAAACATCCCTTTCCATGTCTTCGGATACAACCCAAAAAGGCTTGCCTGTTCTTAGTGCATAAACCCTTGTGATCATTTCGCGAACTTTGTGTAACTCTTCCACTTCTAGTAAAAATTCTGGTGTCCTTGCCCGATAATAAGCACTAGCAGGTTGGTGAAGCATAATCCTAGCGTGAGGGAATGCTATACGCTTGGTGGGTTCTCCTCCAAGCAGAATGAAGGAGGCCATGGACGCGGCTATTCCGAGGCATATTGTATATATATCAGGTGTCACCGTTTGCATCGTATCAAAAATCGCCATTCCTGAGATTAGCCACCCGCCAGGGGAGTTTATAAACAAAAAAATATCGCTATTTCCATCTTCTATACTGAGATATACCATCAGACCTGTAATATGATTTGTGATCTCGCAACGAATCTCTTGACCTAAAAAAAGTGTCCTTTCTCGATACATAACATTGTATAAGTCAACCCAAGTCGCTTCTTCATCTCCGGGAATCCGGTAAGGTACTTTTGGAACACCAATGGGCATATTAGATTAATATTATTAAATTTAAGTAAAAAAACTACACTTTAATATGGAAACGTAAGAATGGAAGAGAAAGAAAGAATCCGCAGTTTATTATCTTCATTTTTTTTTTCTTATTCTATAAGAATACTATAGATTCTATTAATACATAGATTGAAATATTCTACATATAAGGAAGGTAAAACAGATTGAATAAAGAAAAAAGAATCCGTGATTTGAATGATAAACAAAGAGGGATGAAGGATCTATTCTTCGTTTTTCCAAATAGCCCAAGCTACCCATTGCATATTGGCACTTATCGAGTATAGAATAGATCTGCTTCTCTTTCTTCTTACAAACAGAATTGGCTTGTTATTTTTAATGGAATGAAATAAATATTCACGCTTTCTGACATAGAATCCCCTAGAAGGGTTAGGTACATAGAATAAGTATGGATAGTCTTTTCCAATGCGATAAAATAAAGCGACATCGTGTCTATTTTTCTTTGCTAAAGGGGTATTTCCATGGGTTTGCCTTGGTATCGTGTTCATACTGTCGTATTGAATGATCCGGGTCGATTGCTTTCGGTGCATATAATGCACACAGCTCTAGTTTCTGGTTGGGCTGGTTCGATGGCTTTATACGAATTAGCGGTTTTTGATCCCTCTGATCCTGTTCTGGATCCAATGTGGAGACAAGGTATGTTCGTCATCCCCTTCATGACTCGTTTAGGAATAACGAATTCGTGGGGTGGTTGGAGTATTTCAGGAGGAACTGTAACGAATCCGGGTATTTGGAGTTATGAAGGTGTGGCAGGTGCGCATATTGTGTTTTCTGGCTTGTGTTTCTTGGCAGCTATCTGGCATTGGGTATATTGGGACCTAGAAATATTCTGTGATGAGCGGACGGGAAAACCTTCTTTGGATTTGCCCAAGATCTTTGGAATTCATTTATTTCTTGCAGGGGTGGCTTGTTTTGGCTTTGGTGCATTTCATGTAACGGGTTTATATGGCCCTGGGATATGGGTGTCCGATCCTTACGGACTCACTGGAAAAGTACAAGCTGTAAATCCTGCGTGGGGTGCAGAAGGTTTTGATCCTTTCGTTCCGGGAGGAATAGCTTCGCATCATATTGCTGCGGGTACTTTGGGCATATTAGCGGGCCTATTCCATCTAAGTGTCCGTCCGCCTCAACGTCTATACAAAGGGTTACGTATGGGCAATATTGAAACTGTACTTTCCAGTAGTATCGCTGCTGTTTTTTTTGCTGCTTTCGTAGTTGCCGGAACTATGTGGTATGGATCAGCAACTACCCCAATCGAATTATTTGGGCCTACTCGTTATCAGTGGGATCAGGGATACTTTCAGCAAGAAATATATCGAAGAGTTAGCGATGGGTTAGCCGAAAATCTTAGTTTATCAGAAGCTTGGTCTAAAATTCCCGAAAAATTAGCCTTTTATGATTATATTGGTAATAATCCGGCAAAGGGGGGATTATTCAGAGCAGGCTCAATGGACAATGGGGATGGCATAGCTGTTGGATGGTTAGGACATCCCGTCTTTAGAGATAAAGAAGGACGCGAGCTTTTTGTACGTCGTATGCCTACTTTTTTTGAAACATTTCCGGTCGTTTTGGTAGATGAAGAGGGAATTGTGAGAGCGGACGTTCCTTTTAGAAGAGCAGAATCCAAATATAGTGTTGAACAAGTAGGCGTAACGGTGGAGTTCTATGGTGGCGAACTTAATGGAGTAAGTTATTCTGATCCTGCTACTGTAAAAAAATATGCGCGGCGTGCTCAATTAGGGGAAATTTTTGAATTAGATCGAGCTACTTTGAAATCAGATGGTGTTTTTCGCAGCAGTCCAAGGGGTTGGTTCACTTTTGGTCATGCTACCTTTGCTTTGCTCTTCTTTTTCGGACACATTTGGCATGGCGCTCGAACCTTGTTCCGAGATGTTTTTGCTGGTATTGATCCAGACTTGGATGCTCAAGTGGAATTTGGAACATTCCAAAAAGTTGGAGATCCAACTACAAGGAGACAGGCAGCCTGATACCACATTGCTATGGTATCTTTCACCTCCATTTTTTGTTTGATTTGACATGAGGAACATCTCCTGTCCTTTCTTTGACTCTTTTTCTTTTTTTATATGGGAAATGATCCCAAATGATAAGTGAATAGGTGTGGAAGTTATAATTGTAAATAAACCAGGATCGAATCTATGGAAGCATTGGTTTATACGTTCCTTTTAGTTTCGACTTTAGGGATAATTTTTTTCGCTATCTTCTTCCGAGAACCACCTAAGGTTCCGACTAAGAAATGAAATAATTTAATTGAAGTAAGAAGTCCCCCGGAGGGGAGACTTCTTACTTCAATTAGTCCCCATGTTCTTCGAATGGATCTCTTAATTGTTGAGAGGGTTGCCCAAACGCGGTATATAAGGCATACCCAGTAAAGCTTACAAGTAAACCAGATATGGAGATGGCGACTAAAGTTGCTGTTTCCATTTTTATAGAATTTCAAGATTACAATGGATCTATGAAAAGATCGTGTATTTACAACTACAACGGAATAGTATACAAAGTCAACACCAATGATTAAATAGAATTTATGGCTACACAAACCGTTGAAGATAGTTCTAGACCTAAGCCAAAACGGACTGGCGCAGGTAGTTTATTGAAACCCTTGAATTCGGAATATGGGAAAGTTGCTCCGGGTTGGGGGACTACTCCTTTTATGGGGGTCGCAATGGCTTTATTCGCGATATTCCTATCTATAATTTTAGAAATTTATAATTCTTCTGTTTTACTGGACGGAATTTTAACGAATTAGGTTTCTACTAACTAAAACTATGACTTCATAGTTTTTCCATCCAAAAAAAGCCTTTCTACTTTAAGCTCCACATTTCTAGACATTCTGGTAGTTCGACCGTGGATTTTTTTGTTTTGGTATCTCTGGAATATGAGTGTGTGACTTGTTAGAATTGATCCTATTGATAATACATAGAAGGGGCCTGTTATCTCTATCAAGATGATTCTAATTCGTCAGATATTATTTATTCTAGTATCTGGAACACGAAATACATAGAGTGGATCAAAAAAAAAAGGAACTATGATTCATACTCACTATTTAGACCTCGCAACCAGACTTAAAAAAAAAATGAAGTAGTTCTTAATAAAAAAAGAAATTTTCTTCCTTCCAATTTTGTTTGCCCAAAAGAGAACTCTTTTCTCTTTCAATAAATGATCATCAAGCGGTTCTTATTCGAAGAACCCTTGCCTTTTGTTTATCTTGAGACTGAATCATCGTGGCTCTAGTATGAATCTAAGGTTTTAATTGAACTGATTCATAGGATCGCAACAAGATAATTTCTATCAGAAAACCACTAGAAATTTTGATTTTATTTTTTGACTAGTCAAAAAATAAAATCAATAAAAAATAGGGAAGAGAAAAGTCAAGAGGCCTCTAATGATCAACATAAGGGAAAGAAAGACAGATGAGCCAACTTGAGATTTTTTGGCATTATTATCACAAAGAAGAAATTCTGGATTTTTCTTATTTCATATCTTCAAGGCAAATCGATCCAATACCGTGGCTGATGGAGTTTTGAACCCTTTTTTTCTAATATCCGTTGAAAATTTGTGTATTTCTGCTTGAGCCGTACGAGATGAAATTTTCATATACGGTTCTCGGAGGGGGAGTCGGGCTAGTTACCTATCTCAATAAAGTATATGATTGGTTTGAAGAACGTCTTGAGATTCAGGCAATTGCAGATGATATAACTAGTAAATATGTTCCTCCTCATGTCAACATATTTTATTGTTTAGGGGGAATTACACTTACTTGTTTTCTAGTACAAGTCGCTACCGGTTTTGCTATGACTTTTTACTACCGACCGACCGTTACAGAGGCTTTTTCCTCCGTTCAATATATAATGACGGAGGCCAACTTTGGTTGGTTAATCCGATCGGTTCATCGATGGTCAGCAAGTATGATGGTTCTAATGATGATCCTGCACGTATTTCGTGTGTATCTCACAGGTGGATTTAAAAAACCCCGTGAATTAACTTGGGTCACAGGCGTGGTTTTGGCTGTATTGACTGCATCATTTGGTGTAACTGGTTATTCTTTGCCTTGGGATCAAATTGGTTATTGGGCAGTCAAAATTGTTACAGGTGTACCCGAAGCTATTCCGGTAATAGGGTCCCCTTTAGTGGAATTATTACGTGGAAGTGCTAGTGTGGGCCAATCCACTTTGACTCGTTTTTATAGTTTACATACCTTTGTACTACCTCTGCTTACTGCCGTATTTATGTTAATGCACTTTCCAATGATACGTAAGCAAGGTATTTCGGGTCCGTTATAGGGAAGGCATAGCATAGAGAATTCTAATTCTCATATATCATATCGGGTAGGTTGTGGTATTTCATTGCTACAAACATGGGTTATTGTAAAATAAGACATGTCATTTGGATACTTCTCTTCAACTTCGAAGTATTTTTATACAAATAGTTGAAGTGAATTTTACGAAGAAAATAAGGCGGATTATGGGAGTGTGTGACTTGAATTATTAATTTGGCCATGCAGATAGAGAATTGGATCTGCCACATTAGAATTCACGACCAAGGTGTCTCCGCATCCAATCAACACGTAAGTCCCCTATCTAGGAAGGATAGGCTGGTTCACTCGAGGAGAATATTTTCTATGATCATACCCCACCAACCATGTCATCCATGAACAGGCTCCGTAAGATCCTATAGAGTATAAATGGAATAAGTCATGTGATATGATCCAATTCAATTTTTATTACACTTACTTTTTATTATAGTATGGAAATGCATTCATTTTCTTTGCAATCGATTTTGATCCGCAATACTATCGGAGTAAAAGAAGGGATCTAAGGAAGAACGCAGGCTAAACTTTTTGATTTTTTATTAGTAACAAGTAAATACTTTGTTTGGACATAAGAAACTTGCGATATCGAGGGATAAACAACAACTAATCAAGAGACAATCCACAAAGCAATTGATCATGATCAAATTGTAAGCCCACTTGGATATTGAGCATTTAAGCTAAGAATAGGATTCTTTTCAATGAGTAGTTATAGGCGCAACTTCGGAAAAAGATAATTTGATAAAGTTTTTCTTACCTTGAGTCATTGAGTCATTATATACCCCTATTCTATTGTGGATCTCCACGGTCTTATTTCTTTCATTCTTGCTCGAGCCGGATGAGAAAAATTCTCATGTCCGGTTCCTTTGGGGGATGGATCCTAAAGAATTCACCTATCCCAATAACAAAGAAACCTGACTTAAATGATCCTGTATTAAGAGCAAAATTAGCTAAAGGGATGGGACATAATTATTATGGGGAACCCGCGTGGCCCAACGATCTTTTATACATTTTTCCAGTAGTAATTCTAGGTACTATTGCGTGTAATGTAGGTTTAGCAGGTTCTAGAGCCGTCAATGATTGGTGAACCGGCGGATCCGTTTGCAACTCCTTTGGAAATATTACCCGAGTGGTACTTCTTTCCCGTATTTCAAATACTCCGTACAGTACCCAATAAGTTATTGGGCGTTCTCTTAATGGTTTCTGTGCCAACGGGCTATTGACAGTACCCTTTCTAGAGAATGTCAATAAATTCCAAAATCCATTTCGTCGCCCAGTAGCTACGACCGTTTTTTTAATCGGTACTGCAGTAGCTCTTTGGTTAGGTATTGGAGCAACATTACCCATTGATAAATCCTTAACTTTAGGTCTTTTTTAGTTTAGGGATTTTTCGAGTTGATTCATTCCACCGCGAAGTCCCCTGCATGGGTATCTAGGAAATAGTTACTTCCAAGTGAATCTTCCCCTAGATACCTAAAATCTATTTTATTATGATCCATTTCGCGAAAATATAGATTATGCCAAAGATGCCAATTGCTTTCTTTTTTCTTTTTATTCTAACTCAAAAAGAAGAAGAGGAAAAAATTGCAATGATTTAAAGCGAGAACTTGTTCTTATGGTAAATCAATTGGGAGATGCTTCTCTAGAGTGTCCCATATCAGTTTTCCATCTTCCATACGAAAACCTATTAATTTGCATAAGATCTTCTTCAGTCTTACTCAAAAGGTCCAATAGTGTATGTATATTGGCCCTTTTGAGACAATTATACGTTCTAGAAGGCAATTCTAATTGATCAATAAAAATACAATTCAATGGAATTCCTTTTTTGTTTTTCTTTAGATTAGTGAATCTTTTTTGAAAGGTTAAAAGGGGTGGAGTTAACCTGTTTTTATTTTCTTCGAAACTAGTGCCCTCTTCCTCTGTGTGTAGAAAAGGAAGAAATAAATCAATCAAATTACGAGAAGCTTCATAAAGCGCTTCTTTAGGAGTTAAACTTCCATTCGTCCATATTTCTAAAAAAAGTATCTCGTGTTTTTCATTTCCATTCCCACAAGAAAAAATACTATAATTCACATTTCGAACAGGCATGAATACAGCATCTATAGGATAACTTCCATCTTGAGAGTTCTTTCTGAGTTCCGTATGATATGCGCGATCTCTCTTGATCTGTAACTCAATACAGAAATCAACGGGTTCTCTCAAGTTAGCTATAGGTTGTGTCGTATCAACGATTTCTACGGAAGGCGGTAAGATTATATCTTGAGCGGTTATGTATCTAGGACCTTTGACGCAAATTGATGCGTCTCTAACTCCATAGAGATTACTTCTCAATACAATTTCTTTCAAATTTAGTAAAATTTCTTGTATGGATTCTTCAATACCTACTATTGTGGAATATTCATGTGGCACGTTCCCAAATTTGGCGCGTGTGATACATGTTCCTTCTATTTCTCCAAGTAAAGCTCTTCGCAAGGCAATACCGACAGTATCCGCTTGACCTTTTCTAAGCGGAGACAGAATGAAACGACCATAATAAAGACGTTTACTATCTACTCTTGATTCAACACACTTCCACTCTAGTGTTTGAGTGGATCCTGTTATCTCTTCTCGAACCATAACAGACTAGTATTATTTGATCATTGAATCGTTTATTTCTCTTGAAAGCGGTTTCATTTTTTTTTACAGACGTCTTTTTTTAGGAGGTCGACATCCATTATGCGGCATAGGTGTTACATCGCGTATACAACTTAACCGTACACCACTTTTAGCAATGGCTCGTAATGCGGCATCTCTTCCGCTACCAGCACCTTTTACCATAACTTCTGCTCGTTGCAAACCCACTGTACGAATAGCATCTACTGCTGTTCTTTGACCAGCATAGGGTGATGCTTTTCTTGAGCTTTTGAATCCACAAGTACCTGCGGAGGACCAGAAAACGACCCGACCTTGTGGGTCTGTAACGGTTATAATGGTATTGTTGAAACTAGCTTGAACATGAATAATCCCTTTTGTTATTCTACGTGCACTCTTCCGTAAACTAAAACGGGCATTCCTACGCAAACCAATACGCACTTTCTTACGTGAACCTATTTTTGGTATAGCTTTTGTCATATTTTATTATCTCATAAATATAAGTTAAAATAACAAAAAGAAATAAGATACAAAGATATCCGTTTCAGGTTAAATATATCGCAGTACTTTCTAGTTTAACCAAAGAAAAGTCTGGGTTTTTTACCAAACCTAATGCCGTATGCGCGTACTTCTACGGAGTAGCTGTCTAATTCGCTCCGGATGGAATCAGATAGAGAGGTTCGCAGTAAAAGAAGTCACATTTTGTACCAGCTTGCACAAAAAGAAGTCTTTTAGCATATATGGGTCTCCTTTCTTAAACTTTGTTGCCCCTAGTAATTGCACAAAAAAAGATCACTTTAATTTTGGAACTTCGAACTTAAACCTCCATCTAGAATGCTTGAATCTTATGCAACAATCAATCATAGCCTGCTTGTCTTTAGTGACGTTCAATGACCATATACCTATATTATAGACCTAAACAGGGATCAAACTCCTATGAAATTATACTCCTTGGTATGACAATCATTCCTAAACGACGCCTTACTGCACTGGTAGGGAGAAGTAATAATAGCTTCCAATGCTTGCATTTGCTTTTGCTTCTTCTCGGGTTTTTTTTTTCTGTACTATCCCGTTTTTCTATATATTTTGCGCCGAACGGTGCAAGGTTGACGTCAGCTTCAGACGGCAAGGGACGGGAGTACAAAATTAAAAAGCGCGCGGGGAGGGCCGCGCGCCGCCGCTGATTCTTTTTGCTGACCTTCCACGTCGGAGTCGGTGTGGAAGGGGCCCGATCGTGCTGACCAATCACGCACTGACCTGCATATACAAGTGGAGAGAGAGAGAGGGAGATTACTAGTATGTCTGATGCTCTCAAGTCATGTTTTTCCATTGCTAGCTTAGCTAGTGTCTTTTTAAAAGCATAACCACTCCGTCAGAGTTTCGCTGGCAAGTCGGCAATTTCTTGTTTCCCTCGCATTGCCGCTTCCTGCCCTCTTGCTACTCCCTCAATTTTTTATCACAGTAGAAATGGCGTATCAGCTTTGTGTTATCCAAATATTGATAACTTTTAACATTAGTTTTGGCGAAAAAACATGTATAGATTTATGTCACAATATTTACGTCTTAAGGTTCTTTTATGACCGAGTTTTTTATAATATGTTTTATGATTATGTCATAATATGATCATTAATATATTAATGTGCTATGAATTTAAAAGAAGCGAGAGAATAGCTGGTAGTACAGAATTGACGATGTATTTAGGTCATGTTTGGTTTCAATTATGCTAGACTAAATTTTAGTCCTAAGACTAAATTTAGTCCCTACTTGTTTGGTTCTAGAGACTAACAGATTCTAAAATCATTAAATACACTGTTCAAAGACTCAAATGCTTATAATACACTCACAATATTGTCCATACAAACATGCTCTCACAACCGAAATTACATAGGGAAGGTAAGACCAACAGAGTAATTGTGGGCTTTTAGTCTTTTAGCACCTATATGAAAGACTAAAGACTAAATCGTTTTAGTCCATTATTTTAGTCCTAGTAATTGGCAAAAAAAAAGAGACTAAATGAGACTTTAAAAACTAGAGACTAATCTTTAGTCCCTCTAACCAAACACCCCTTATATCCAGCTCTCGCTCTTGACACGTTCAATTACGCAAGTTGTAGTAAACCTAGACATTGCAGATTTTGCAGGTTCAAGCGTTCAGGACCTGATTTCTAGATGGTCATGAATTCCATACGATCTGCCCATTCAGGTTGGCTACTGGAGAATTAGCGATGTACGTAGTGAACTACTAGTGGTCAGTACGGCCGTAATGCTGACCGTTGACGGAAACGTAATGCCCTGTTCTGGGTCACTGGTAGTATTCCAACGACCGATGTCAGTCTTCTAGGAAACGACAAAATCAGTACTAGTACCGAAGGGTGATGTCACACAGACTCATGCCCTGGTCTCCGTTGTTTAACCACAAATGGTGAATCACATGCTAGCTAGCTACTAGC